>NC_092362.1:8613250-8790488 GCF_030848805.1 Temnothorax longispinosus | reverse complement strand
AGAAGCAGACCTGATAAAAACAAAGGTTATTATTACACAGATCTAAATTGTAAGAGTAGAGTCCCGCGAAGTGGATTACGCGAAACGAAACGAGCGTATCATCACTAATCACGCAATCGTGTTTACATTTTTCTTTGTACGTTGGCTTATGTGTCGCGTAACGCAAGATTCTCACATAAAGTGTAAGACGCTACGGCAATATACGTGCGCTGGACCTAACTTTCCAGATAGCACAAGTAATCGAATTTAATTCTATAAGAATTCGCGTGTTCGAATTCTTGTAGACTTCAGGATGTCTGTGCAAAAAGAACTTCATAAGAATTCCCAGATAGCACAAGTAATCGAATTTAATTCTATAAGAATTCGCGTGTTTGAATTCTTGTAGACTTCAGGATATCTGTTTAAAAAGAACTTCATAAAAATTTGTTTCTCAAGATTAAAATGATCGAAAAATATATGTTCTGTAAGACTTCAAAAGAAATGTCGATCCAGAATTCTTCAAGAAATGTTTTATCGTAGCCGTAAAGAATTCTTTTCGAATTGTTGTTTTCGCGAAGCGTTGTTAGAATCTGCGCATGTGCAGTGTGCCTGTTTGTCGTTACCATGGCAACGGATTGTGAGGCAGCACTAGGCGACGGTGCACGGGCAGTGATCCGACGGGCAGCGCTAATTCCGTACTTCGAACGATCGAGATCAAGATGCGTATATTCCGTGTGTTCCGTGGACTGTGTGTTCGGACGCTATTTAGTGCTAACAACCACATTCGACGTTGAATGCGAACGCGTTCGGATCCAACGTCGAACGTGTTTCGTTCCAATTATTTTTGTCGATTGCATCACAATCGGCCGCCACTAGTTTGCCGCCGCTGGCCTTTAGTGTGCCATCAGTGTACATACATACACGAACACTGCTTCTTAGGAAGCTTTCTCTGTTTTTTTTTGTCTGCCTCTTCTCTGTTTCTTTTTTCTCTACCTGCCTCTTTATCTATTTGTCTTTGTCTCTTTTCTCTTTGTGCTTTTCTCTCTTTCTTTTCTCTACCTGTCTTTCTCTCTAGCTGCGTTCGTTTTGGGCGCTCACGCGGTGTAAGCTTCATTATATCTTTATCGCTCACTATATGCAGAAGGAAGATAGAATAAAGTTTACAGCATAGAGGTAAGAATAACAGGAGGGACCGTAAACTGCGGAGTATGAAGCCGGAGACGTGAGAGGAAATCGTATTCTGGCCATCTTGGTAATACATAACTTAATTCTTCTTCTACCAAATTAAGAAAAAGAAGGATAAGTTATGTACTACCAAGACGACCGCTTATGATTTCCTCTCACTTCTCTGGCTTATTCATACCTCTCGCCTAAAAGCTTGGTTTACGCTCCCTCCTGTTATTCTTACCTCCATGGCTTACAGCATGTAAGCAGCCAAATCAAACGCAGCCTCTTTTTCTCCGTATCTGTCTTTTAATTATTATCTCTCTTTCTGTCTCTTTCTTACAGGCTCTGATAGTTTTCACCAGTTTCCATTAGCTAATCGGACCTCAACGTGTTACAACCTGCTACACGGTAAGGACATTTTCAAATTTCTTGTAATCCTGTTCTTTTAATATCTTTGATTATTTGCGCATTGTATGCCTAAAAATGTTTGTAATAAATCTAAACTTGTAAAATAAAATAAAGTTTAATAAAATTAAATAACATTTAATAATAAATTTAATATTATTAATATGTAAGAAATGAAATAAATAATACTGAAATTTACTAGGGGCCATTCACTAATGAAATCAGGTGTACACCTGATTTGTAATCATGTGGTAATCAACAGTGAAATCAATTCGTAATCACGTGTAATCTTGCAATATATTTTGAAATCATTTAAATGAAACTAAAAGCGTAATCAGTGTAATCAAAGAAAAATAAGTAAGAAATCGCGTGAAATCATTGCGAGTCGTTTGAAATCAGAACGAAATCAGTCTTTTATTAGTAACATGCGCCCACGAGACGATTATGCGTGTGCGCATAGGGACTTTGCGCACGTCGGGTGTCAGAGAGACACGGGAAAGTTCCATAGGCATCTCGGGCATAATAGTAAGAATAGGCCGCTAAATTTAACCGTCGGTTTAAGAATACAACGTATGAAGACGTAATTTGAGAGGTAAGTTTAAAATATTATAACACACTGCGCGTACTTCTAATTTCATAACCTTAATTTGTCCTAACCTGTTTTTTAAGTAACAATTAAAGTTTAGTTCTGACATTTGTAAATAAGTTTAATAAAGCTTAGTCGGGAGCTTAGTTAAAAGAAGGCCATCACAAAGAGTATTCCTTTTAAATATTGAAGTATATATAAAATATAATACTACATGAATGGTGGTCATGATTTTATTTACAACTCTGACCACGACGTGTTGTTCTATATTTTAATAACTATAAGTAGATTATGAATAATAAATACTCAGCCAGCACAGAAAGTTCTACGTTATAATTGTCGTATGAATTATCAATTTGAAGTTAAATATGTATAATCTTTACAGAGAAATGGACGAAGCGAGTGAGAAAGATAAAGAATTGAAGAAAAAGAATGTTTCTCCCTCGGTTTCTCCCGAGGGTTCTTCTCTAGTTTCCCAAGTTACCAATGATGAACGACAATGTAATTTCTGGAATATACTAGAAAGGGATAGCGGAGCATACATATCCCCAACTATTAAAAACATTATGCGTTTAAATAACATGGACAATCCTCTTTCGTTTCGGAACATTACGGAAGATGTATTAAAAGAAATCGAAATCTTTGCTCAAACTGTGATGATATCTTTTATCGAACCCAACTCCAATATGAGGGACTATTTCGGAATATTTCACAACATGCCTGAAAAATTTCGTTTTATGATTGGAGACAGACATCTAATCTTGGAGCTGGTCAAAATGGTTAAACAAGCACCGAAGGATTATTGGAAGTTACCATTGACAGACTGCGAAGAATTTGGAGAACCGTCTTGTAAAAAACGAGCACTTTCTAAACCCGAAGACAAGCACATTTTAAAATCCGAGAAAAAATTAGAACTAAATGAAAAGAAGAATTCTAATATCAGGGAAGAAATTAATAAATTAACAAAGCTTGTTAAATCTTTCAGTCAAGACGAAAATCTAAATAAAAAATTGCGTAACTTGTTGAAAGGATACGTACAGATCGAAGTTTCAATTAAGGAAATTTATGATGGAGAAACTTACCCTCAAGGATTTACATATGTTGCTGGAATTACTTGTCCATCGTGTTTATTTGTGACCAATATCACAAAATGTGGAACAACAAAAGGTAAAAGTTCCAGATGGATAATTTCCAACTTCAAAAGACACATTTTCCAACACCAGAAATCTACTGAACTTACTGAAAAGCGAGACAAGTCCTCAAGTAATGTTCTTCACTTGCTGCAAGCGTCCGCCAAATCACCCGCTCTTCAAAAGGAAACAAACTACGATTCTAACAGCAATATAATTGGAGATGTAATTGCTGAATACACCATAGTGGATGATGAGTTGCTGCTTTCAAAAGGTACCGATGTCTCCGAGGATCTCTCCATCACTTCTATTATTTCATTAATGCCAGTTGACTCTACAGATACAAATATGTTGATAGTTCCTCCAAAGGAACTTGAAGCCTCAATTTCAACATCGCAGTCAACTGTGTCATCAAAAAAGGATAATATACAAGATGGAACGGCGACGGGGAAATGCTAACCCGAGATGATTATCGAACGAATCATCTCGTGGGAAAATTAATTTTTATAACAAATGTTTGACCCAAGATTCAACCACGTAGTTCTTTGCGCCAAACACGCTTGGCAAGAAAAAAGCGAAAATTGTTTTCGGTAGATGAGTTCCAACCGCAAATTTCTATGTACTTTCCGGTTCTTAATCAATTACAGATAGAACTTCAAAAAAATAAAGAATTAAGTAATGCTTTAAAACTTTTTTTGGAAAAATCGAGCAATAATTCTAATAAAGAATTTGATCCGGCATCAACCGTAACATCTTCACAATCTTCACAATCGGCATCAACACAATCTTCGTTTTTAAAATCTTTAGTAGATACTGCTAATAAAAACACAGGCAAAAAGAAGGGTGCTCGGTATGATGATACCCTTAAGCTGTTGCAACTTATCTATACATTATAGGGGGTAAAATACTATACGAAACGTTGTGTACAAATTTGCCACTGCCTTCGTTAAGCACGGTAAGCCGTACTTTAGATGACTCAAGTGCAATAATAATTGAAGGCGATATTCGTGTTGCAGAATTAGTAAATTTCTTACGGTCAAGAAATTTACCTACAGTTCTATGGCTTAGCGAAGACGCAACCAGAATAACAGGTCGGGTACAATATGATTCTAAAACAAATCAACTTGTAGGATTTTCCTTGCCATTAGATGAAAATGGCATGCCTATAAAAAGTTCTTTTACAGCTACTTCTGCAAAACAGATTGAGGAGTATTTTATTAATAATACAGCAGCTAATTTATTGTACGTGATTATAGCACAGCCATTAGTAGAAAATGCTCCTTCATTTTGCCTATGTTTATACAGTTCTGATAACAAATTTACAGCTGATGATGTAATTAAGCGTTGGAATTATATGATTCAAAAATTAAAAGACGCTGGCATAACAGTACTTGGCATTTCTTCTGATGGAGATCCGAGGTTACTTAAAGCAATGAAAATATCGTCAAACATTGGCATTATTAGGAAGGCAGGAGAAAGGCAAACAGATTCACCAGTATTAAAATTGGATTTAAATCCTAAATCGATTATGTTGAATACGTCTTTCATTCAAGACACTGTGCATATTGGCACTAAATTGAGAACAAGACTTCTAAAGAATTCTATCGTATTGCCAATGGGTAGTTACATTGCTTCAGCAAGTCATTTAAAAATTCTTTACGAAATTGTTTTTAAAGATAAACACTGTTTAAATCAAAAAGACTTATCACTCAAGGATAAAATGAACTTTAATGCTATCATAAAAATTTCTCATCCAAGAGTGCGCAAGCTCTTAAAAAATAATGTCCCTGGAAGTGACGCTACAATAGCATATTTAAATATTATTCATCGGACTCTTAATGCGTTTTTATGTAAATTGATGACCCCTTTGGAACGCGTTTTCAATATATGGTTTTGTATTTTTTTTTTACGTTTATGGAGAGCTTATTTGAATGATATACCGGAATATTCTATAACGAACAATTTCATTACTCTCAATACATACGTATGTTTAGAAATTTAATTTAATTTATTGCGCTGCATAGTATAGTAGTGGATACAGTTAGAGTATAATGAGTGCACGCAAATGGTCAGGCACCAACAAATTGTTGTTTCTATGCCTACCAGTGGAGACAGTGTGAGTTGACATAATATAATATAGAAATAAATAATACAGAAATAATGGATTCGCTCACGGGATTCGCTCAATACTAAATACTAAATATATAATATAATATAGAAACAATACGGAAACAATATATAGATAATATAGATAATACGGAAACAATACAGAAACAATGGATTCGCTCACGGGAGTAAATACAGTCATTAATATATTTGTCGCAGAACTAAAAAATACACACGCAGTGAACGCATAGGATATACGTACGCAACACTCGCACATGTGCGCGTTAGCAGACACGACCGTGCAAGCAATCAGCAATGCGCAGGTTGAGATGCATTTCTGGCAGGAAGTGCAGTTGATAAAATAAAAATGGACGTAGCTGTACGAAAGGAGGGCAGGGAGGATAAGGATCTTATGGAAGAGGGAAGGTCATTGAAATATTTGACTGCACAGTAGGAGAACGAAGCGCGAAACTTGGCGGAGTGATGCGATGGAAAGGAAAGAAGGTCAGGGTAACGAGTATTTGGGGCGTTAACGGCATGAAGCTCAGAGTTCAGATGCAGGAGACGTCGGAGGTAAGGAGGAGTGTCAGACTGAAGAAGACGGAAAACCAGGCAACAGAGATGAAGCATAAAACGTTGTTGGATTTTTAACCAACGGGAGTTAGAATAGAGTGGAGATATATGGTCAAATTTACGGACATTGTAGGAGAAGCGGAGACATGAGTTTTGAATATATTGGATACGATTCAATAGTTGTTGGTTAAGTGCTGGAATATAAACGACGTCGGCATAGTCAAAGAGTGAGACGACAAGAGCTTGGGATACATGAAGCTTCTGAGAAGTGGAGAGTATGTGCCGAAACGGATATAGAAGACGAAGCCGAGCAAAGGCAGCCCGACATTTTACGTCAACATGTTTTTTAAATGACCAGGAAGAGTCAACGTGAACGCCGAGTATTTTTATTGAGGATGATAGAGGTATGGGTACGGAGTTCAGATAAAGATCGAAAGATTGAAGCTGAGACAACAGCACTGGAGAACCTGCAATGAGAAGTGAGGATTTGGAAGGGTTAAGGTGCAGTCCATTTGAGGATGCCCACTTAGCTACCGCTTCAAGGTCGATGTTCAATGCAGCAACGGTAGAAGAGACATCCGACAGACGGAATGTTTTGCGAAAAATCACGTCATCGGCATATTTAAGAAGTTCGGCAAAGAAAGGAGTGGAGCACAGATCAGCGATGAAAATGATGAATAATAAAGGTCCGAGAACAGAGCCCTGAGGTACGCCCGAGAGAACAGCGCGAGTAGGGGAGAAAATAGGCAAGGGATTATATAAAAGAACGCGCTGGAAGCGATTTATTAGGTAAGATTGCATAAAGGACAAGGCTGAAGGAGATAAGCCGTAGTACTCGAGCTTAGCTAGGAGAAGATAAGGGTTGACCGTATCGAACGCCTTCGTGAAATCTAGAGTAGTCAATGCAGTGAGACAGCCCGAGTCAAAACCCCGCAGGACGGAGTCGGAGAGGTAGAGAAGCTCGGACGTGGTGCTATGCATGCCACGAAAACCAGACTGACACTCCGGAATTATCTTTTCTTTGTTTACAAATGCATATAGCTGAAGGAAGCATATGCGCTCAAGGAGTTTGGAAAGAAATGGAGGGAGAGAGATGGGGCGAAGAGAGGAGAAAGTGGAGGGGTTGTGAGTTTTGGGAATGGGGAGGACAACTGCGTGTTTCCACGAGGAGGGAAAAGTATTGGAGGAGAGGGAGTAATTCAAAATGTGTAGGAGAGGCTCGAGACATTGTGGCAGGCAGAGAAGCAGCATACGACCAGAGAGATCGTACGGACCGGCAGAGGTGAGACGTATACGCTTAAGGACATTGTAAAGCTCAGTGGGAGTGATTGGAGTAAAACTAAATGTTTCGGAAGCATTGAAAGATGAGGAGGCAAAATGACGTAGCGTTTGAGGAGAGCAGGAGGAGGAAGGAAGAGAATCAAGAAAATGATCGTTCATACGCTTAGGATCAAGGAGATGGGATGGTAAGGTATGCGAGGGAGATGTTGTCCCTCCAAGTAATGAGAGATTTCTCCAGAATTGACGAGGAGAGTTAGATGAAAAGGAACTTGTAAGATAAGCCTTCTTTTCACGACGTATGGCATAGTTAACCTCGTTGCGGAGTTGCTTGTAACGATGCCAGTCGTGCTCGAATCGAGTGCGCCTATGACGAAGAAAAGCTCGACGCTTCAGAGTTATTAGTTTTCTGACGGCGGTGTTTAGCCATGGAGCAGGCGGACGCGATGCGCTCTTTAACGTCAACGGAGCAAGATGATCGAAAACGGACATTATGGTAGATGTGAAATAGGCGACCATCTCATCGACATGCACCGCATTGAACACAGGCGACCAGTCAGTCCCGAGCAGCTCGGAGGAAATGTCAGAAGGCGGAATGGCGTGGATGTTGCGAGAGAGAGTGACACGACTGCGATGCGGTCGAACTATTCTTAGAATCGCCCAGACCATGAAATGATCACTGATATCGAGTTCTTCGCTGACACCGCAGTCAACCACCCCCACACTATGCGAGATCAAGATAAGATCCAGAATGGATGATGTGTTCCGTGTGAGACGCGTTGGCAACTCTATGAGTTGTCGAAGGGAGAGGTTCGATGCTATGTCGCACAACAGTCGAGCGTTAGGTTCGTTGGCACGGAGCATGTCGATGTTGAAGTCGCCCATACACACAATCTCGTCGGCGCTGCACGCAATGTGAGACAAGCGCGATTCAATGTACTGCATGTCCGAGACAGAAGAGCGAGGAGGACGGTAAACGCAGATCACAGCAACGCATCTGTGTGTCAGGCGAAGAGAGACAGCGACGATATCCACGAGTGTGCCAGCAGGAGGGGCACCAAGATCAATCTGAGTGAAAGAGAGAGAGTTGTTAATATATAACGCGACGCCACCGCCGCGGGAGCCGGTAGATCGATCGGAGCGAACGAAAGTGAAACCGTTTATGTCAATGAGTTTCGTGTCGATCGCGTCCCGCAGCCAAGTCTCTCCAATCGCTAGAATATCAAGTTGATGATAGGCTGTAAGATCTTTTACCAATGTAAAATGGGGCAATAATGAACGCACGTTGATGTGAGCGACGCGAAGAGTTAGGCGGCTGCTGATACCAGCAGTAAGCGGCCCAGAACGCGAATGACGTCAGACAGGTTCAGGGCGTGCCGAAAAGCCCGCCGGGGATGAGGCGCGGGGGTGCTGAAGCGAATTAGCTGTATCAATCTCCGCAAGCATTGAGTCCTGCGATAAATAGCGGCGCAGGGGAGAGCCATCCGATATTCTAAAATATGTTACCCCGCGCCTCATCCACACGTGCCTGACGTTATGTCTTCTGGCTATTTGACGAGCCTCAGCGAACAGGCGACGTTCAGATGCAGTAGAACGCTCGTAGAGGTAGACTCTGGTGGATGGCCACGAGCGATCGATGTTAGACGCAGCAAAACCTGATCCAGCGCGCCGACGGAATTTGGCGAGTAGCTCATTTCTCTTGGCAATCGTGGTAAGTTTAACAACTATAGGACCAGATAACGGATCCTTTCCTCGAATTCTGAAAGCAGTGACGACCTCCGAGGATGCAAGCGACGTATCGAGCGAGGCAGCAGCACGAAGCACAGTGTTAGCGCAGTCCTCAGGTTTGACAGTCGGAATGCCGAAAATTATAAGCTCATGATCCCTGTGCTCGTTGACCAGGCGCTCGAAGCGCGCAGATAGCCCGTCAGGTGCAGTCGAGGGGACAGCCAGGCAAGCCGGTGCGGAGGTTGAAGATGCTGTCTCGAGCCGGGCAAATCGCTCCTCCAGTGCAGCTTGCCTAGCCGACACAGATCCGAGTTCGGCAGATAGGCCACTTGTCATGGCTGTAAGACACTCAATCGCACGCTCGACGTCCCCCAGACGCCGAAAGGCACTCTCAAAACCGCTCATCCTGCTGTCGAGAGAATCTAATTTAAGGTCAATGCGATCAACAAGAGCGAGACCAGATTCAAGACTCGCGATTCTGCCGTCTAGGGTGGTCATGGTGGCAGATAGTGTAGATAAGGCATGCCTCACGTCAGAGAGGGAGGCAGCAATGTCCGATGGTCCATTCGACATCAAAGGGGTAGTCGGCATCACTAGTGCTGGTGTGACATCAGTCGAGGGAGAGGATCCGGAAGGAAGAGACGACGAGACGCTCCTGACAGCGCAATTCGTACCCAAGTCTGACGGAGGCCGACTATTGTCCGTCTTGCAGTATGTACATTTGAGCGTGCGAGAAAGAAAGCGCTTACATTTATAACAGATCGGCTGACTCATGTTTAGTACGTCAATATTATTCGCAGATAGATAACAGATTATTTACAGATAATGATCGGGACAAAGAAAGACAATGTCAGTGAAGTAAAAACAATGATGTCACGAAAGTTTGGTCGTTACTTTAACTTAATATTATTCGCAGATAGATAACAGATTATTTACAGATAATGATCGGGACAAAGAAAGGCAATGTCAGTGAAGTAAAAACAATGATGTCACGAAAATTTGGTCGTTACTTTAACAGATTCGAATTTCGATGTACTTACGAAGACAGAAAAAGCCAATGATAGCGCAACGAATGAGCAGTATCAAGTAGATTACGATGACTTACGCAAGCCGGCGCATAACCGAAGGCAGCAAGTGAGCACAACAAATGCAGCATGACAGCGCTGAGAGATTCGGGAACACGAGATAACGGAAAAATGAGACGCAAACGCACAAAACAGAACAATCTCGCGCGTCGCTGCCTGACAGGGAGCAATTCCCGAATATAATATGCACACTCTAATTTTCAAGATCTAGTGCAGCGGAGATTGCAATAAAACAAGGTTGTGCGAATAAGCACAGCAGAATGTAACACTAAACACACCGATAAATTTCAACAGGCAGGAGCGACACGCGAGAGATGTTGACACGTCAAGGTCCCGTGAGCGAATGAAATCAATGGACAAAATTTATTAAATGTGATTTTAATTTTAAATAAGATGAATCAACCCGAACTTTTTGTATTATTTTTATTTAGCAGTCAACCATGCGAAAGCTTTTTTCGTCACTTACGATCAATGAGTTCTACTTGCTCAACAATTGTCAATTGCAGTCTCCTGGAAAGTATTCACAGAATTAAACGTATACAGTTACAGAGTGACATATCCTCAATGAGCTCTGTTGTAACTGAGCAAGGATTCAGCTTTCCGCGTGCTAAAAAGTTTAGTTCGACTTCTAATGTAATAAATTTATCACTTCCAGGCATTGAAGAAATACAGCAAACTATTGAAAAAGCGAAACTAGAAGCATTTTCAGATATTTCAATGTTAGGTATGAATGTTGACATATCAAAGTCACAGTTCATTAACATAAAAAACATTGAAATCGGCAACATTATACGTTTAGAAGAAGATGATGCTAACGATCCTTCATTATACAATCAGGATAGAGATCAGACTTCTAATCACAATTCTGATGCGCAAAGTATGCTGGACAATGAATCTGATGATTTTAACTTATTAGAAGATTTGACTGTTTTATCGTGTATTGAAGAATCGTTGAACCTTCGTGGTTACGATAAAAATAAAACTGACATCAAATCTGACAGTCCTTTTACCATTGTAAAAGATGGACAGAATAACGAGATTGTTGTTCGGAAATCTTCCATATGTTGGTTATTAAACCGAAATAATTGTAATTTAAGCAGTGATAGATTGCAGCGTGTAAGAGAATGCGAATTTTCTAAGTATCGTTTGATGACTCGAAAGACTTCTGGTCTTAGTTTTTGTGAAACTTGCGAAAAAATACAGATTGGAGACTGGTGCTTATTTAAAAATATTGAAATAAAAAAATGCTTAATAGGTTTTGTCCTTGGATTTGCCTATATGGGAAAAAAATTCTGGAAGGCAAGAGAATACTCCAGTAACACGGCGCGAATTAAAGGCAATAAAAATATTGTGGGAGTACTGTGCCATTGGTACTCTGTAGATAAGGAAGAATGCTTAAATCCAGAGCAAATGGAAATACAAGGATACATAGACGTTAAACAATATGTTATAACTATTTCAGCTCCATGCATGACTGATTTAAACTTAAGGCTAAGCCATGATGTTTTTGAAAAAATAAAAAAGTATTTATAATTAATATATTATACTTTTATAACTTTTTTATGATTATTATAACAAGCTATTTTGTGAATTAAATAAAGTTTATGAATACTATAAAATACTTTTTATTTTTTTACTTTTTCATGATGTACATTTAATAATACAAATTACTCGTATAATATTATACATATATATTATTATTTTAAACTTTTTAAAAAATTGGCATGTTGCTTCTAAAGTTAAATAAAATCTAATCAATTATATTAAAATTATTTAAAGCATTAATTAATGATTTCTATTATTATATATTATAATTTAAAATTATGATAAATTTGTAACATTATTTACATTAAAATTAGCAATAATAACGAGTAATGCTATTGAAATCATTTGCAATCACAATAAAATCATTTGTAATCACAATGAAATCATTTGTAATCACAATGATGTTATTTGTAATCACTGTGATATCATTTGTAATCACAATGAAATCAGCTGTGATCACAATCGATTTCACACAGTCGTATAAAATCACTTTAGTAGTTGTAATCACATTGTAATCAACTGTAATCAACTGTACTTTGTAATCACGTGTACATCCAATAGCTGAGTGAATAGCCTCTCACGGTAAGGACATTTTTCAAATTTCTTGTAATCCTGTTCTTTAATATCTTTGATTATTTACGCATTGCATGTCTAAAAATGTTTAGAATAAATCTAAATTTTTTGTAAACTAAAATAAAGTTTAATAAAATTAAATAACATTGAATAAATTCAATATTATTAATAATAAGTAAGAAATAATATTGTTGCGTGCATGCCGCCCGGTATACCTTTCCGACACCGAGCTGAAACGTGCAACGGAAAGTCGAATGTAGCCTGTCCTTAGTAACGAGCCAGTTATTGATTTAATGAAACAGCTGATAGATTTTGTCTCGAGCTGCTGGACCGTGCGGACGTGGTCCACGCTCCTCTGTATCGCGAGTTTTTAATAAACATTAAGTTTGTTCTCCTTAATCACCGCAGTGTTTCCTTATTTCCGCAAGCGTCGGGAGTGTGAGCGTGTGTGTGTGAACGAGCGACGCGGTGAGCGCAACATTTTGGGGGCTCGTCCGGGATAAAAAAAAACGAGCTGCGTTAATTAAGAAATACGGAAATGGCTTCGACCGCTCCCACGAGAAAACGGCTCTGATCAGCGACTCCACAATCGAACGCTCCGGAGAAGGCGGAAGTGATTACGCTGCAGGCGGTGATGCAGGAGATCCGTGAGATGCGCGCGGAGCGCATGCAGAGGGAAACCGAGTTCGCGGCGATGATACAGCAGCGCGATGACGAGCTTCATCAAATTCAGGAGAGGATTTCAGAGCTAAGTCCCTCCAATAATTTTTTTTCGGGTAAAAACGCGAGCGGTGCGGTGCGAGTGACGGGCGCGGGTGTAGACGCGTCCGGAGATGGAATTCCTCGCGGCATTAAACTAAAGCCCGATACGTACGACGGGACGGCGCCGTTACGCGAGTTTCTTTTACAATTCTCGCTAATTGCCGTTGCGAATGGATGGAGGGAGGCGGAAAAAGCGGTTGTCTTGGCGTCGTGTTTACGGGGAAAGGCGCGTTCATTACTTGATGCGTACGCCGACGGGATCGAATCTCTCTCTTACGCAGAGTTAAAGGCGAAATTGGAATTACGTTTCGGAGAAAGTAAACTCGCACAAAACTATTATCTTTAATTCACTAACCGGAAACAGCGACTGGGCGAAGATTTCGCAGCGTTGGGCGCGGACTTAGAGAGATTATCGCAGAAGGCGTATCCCGAATGCTCGCATAAAGTTCGCGATAAGATTGCGAGCTCTCAATTCGTCGCCGCGTTGACAGACGGCTTTGTGAAGCATTCCCTTCAAGTTGAAGGAGTAACGTCGCTTAGAATAGCGATCGAGCGTACGAAGACGCTCGGTTTTATTGATCAAAATAGTTCTTCGGGAAATGAGTCTGAGCCCGTACTTTAATTATTTTAAAGAAGTTACTAATTAGTTTTTGTTTGATTATTCTGCGTTTCAAATGTTCTGTTTCAGATTTTACATCAGACTGTTAAGGCATAGCGGCAGGGAAATTTTGGAGTTTTTTCTGGAAACCTTTCTGCCTCCCTCACGGTTTTTGACCGTGGTTTTTCCGTGAGACTGAGGGCAAATGCCGAGGCAGGGGACAGAGAGCTCTTAGAGCGATGGGTCCACGGAAGTATTTCCCCCTCTGATCCCGAAGAAAGAAAACCCAAGCGCGCAAAGCTCAAGAGGAAAGAGGAGCACCGGCGGCAGGAGTCAGGGGTCAAGCAGGATCTTCGTCGTAGAGTCTGGCCAGCTCTATGAGAAAAAGAAGCTCCAGAGTGCGGTTGGGACCAAGAAGAGGACGGCGCCCGGTAACCTGTGGCAACAGCCCAGGGTAGGGCAGGAAGCCGTTCCGGAATCCTGGAATCGCACGATGGAGAGGACCTGTTGTGAAGGCTGGGATGGACGGAGCTCGGTAACTCGGTGCAGCAGCACGAGGAGAGCAGGAAACCGTCCAGTCAGCGGCTTCCCTAGTTAGCAAGTTGCCTCCCTGATTGTCGGGACGACAATCTGAAGAAGGGGGGCAGTGTTGCGTGCATGCCGCCCGGTATACCTTTCCGACACCGAGCTGAAGCGTGCAACGGAAAGTCGAATGTAGCCTGTCCTTAGTAACGAGCCAGTTATTGATTTTATTAATTTAATGAAACAGCTGATAGATTTTGTCTCGAGCTGCTGGACCGTGCGGACGTAGTCCACGCTCCTCTGTATCGCGAGCCTTTAATAAACCTTAAGTTTGTTCTCCTTAATTACCGCAGTGTTTCCTTATTTCCGCGAGCGTCGGGAGTGTGAGCGTGTGTGTGTGAACGAGCGACGCGGTGAGCGCAACAATATAAATAATATTGAAATTTAATTTATTTTGAAAGGATTTAATAAAAATCGAATAACATTTTATTTGTAATTGTACATTTACAGTATATTGTGATATTAATTGTAAATAACTCATTTCATTTTCACACTCATTTTCAAAGTTACAAATTTATTTTATTATTTTTAATAATCTCTCATGCAAAAGGAATATTAAACTTAACTTTTTACATTTGTAAAATATTTACTTTATAATAAAATTAATGTAAATGTAGACATTGTTTTACTTGATAAAAATGATATTAGAAATACATTTTAGTTTATTGTATTAAACTTTATTTCATTTCACAGAGAGATTTCGATTTCACAAAAAGATCACATTTAAATTTATATAAAAGTTATTGTTGAAATATTATATTTGTTTAACCTTTAAGGTTAATTTTTTAAATAAGAATTTAATCGGTATTACGTTACACACTATTTCATTTATCAAAAGGAGAATCTGAATTAACTTCAGGATTTAATATTGAATATATAACAAGAAGATTCCCAATAATTGTTTTGCAAAATATGAGAGAATTATTTAACTAAAAATTTTTAAAGTAATAAATTAAAAGAAGTATTTAAAACATGAACTTGTTACCATTTGCTCCAATACAATATATTGATCTTCAATTCATTTTAAACCAATTCATTGTAATAAAATCACATTAAAGCCAGAATTTTTTTCATGAGATGTGTTCAAATTTTCACATTTTACATGATTTCCTGCCTAAGGAAAGTGTAATGTGAAAATTTGACCACATTTTATGAAAAAAAAAAAAAAAATAAATAAATTTTTTGTAAATTTTTTTGTATAATTGCAATATTACTAAAACATTTATTTTTGAATGTTTTGAACATATATTTATCGAGCCACTAGAAGTTTTCGTGTTCAAAATATACTTTCAAATGACTTTCGTACCATGTGAACAAACATTCATAGTTTGGTCCAAAATACAGAGAAATCGGGAAAATTAACATTTTAGCAAAACTGTTTCATTTACATTTTTCGTAACAAAACCGCAAAAGGCGTTTTTCCATAATTGAATTCACACCCAACAGTTTAAATTTCGAATTTTTAAAATCCTGAATAAAAAATCTGAAGTGTATTTAATTTATATGAATTCTTGATGTGAATCTTTATATGAATCATTTCTGCATAAACTCCCGTAAGCTTATTATACATAATCAATATCAAAATCTTTCGTAACATTTATATACGTTTCAACCGGGAAAAGGTAATAAAAATGTATAATACTTCATTTAAAAAAGTTTGTAGTGCTACTGAGAAATTTAATACCGAACAAAATTTATATATATATATATATATATATATATATATATATATATATATAGTGAACATATTCTATTCTTCATCTTCAATTTGATGCTTTCAATAAATTGCTGCAGTAACTATTATTTTTTAACTTAGAAGCATGCCAAAGCGGAAAAGATACGGCGACTTGTCGAAACGTCAAGTTTATCGCCGGCTCGCTGAACAACGGCAAAAAGATATGATACTTGTAGATAGTTCGTCTTCGATCGATAATGATATTAATGTACCTGGGCTTATGGCTAATGTTGAACACGAGATACACGAGGACATCTTTATTTCTACAACTGAAGCGGAGTGTAGAGAGGCTGAAAATTACCGCCAATTCAGAATTAATAATGCAAATACCTATCAAGAAAATCTTATTGATATTCAGAACATCGAAACAGCTGTGGAAAACTGTATTGCACAAATTATTGTGCCGGAAGATGTAGGTTGCAACAGTGACTCGGATGAGGAAATTCAAGAGAATGATCCAGCAATTATTCCTGAAACCTTCGATTTTAAACAGGAATTAACATCGTTTGCTTTGGATACTCAAATAAAACATGCTCATTTGAACCGCCTCTTAAAACTTTTGAGAAAAGCGGGACACGAAAACTTGCCAGAAGACGCTCGTACTCTATTAAAAACACCGCGTACTTCTAGTTGTCAAATTACTCAATGTCCACCTGGAGAATACCTTCATTATGGGTTACAAACAGCTCTCGAAGAACACTTGCGTGAAAAAACATTTTGCATCGCTGGGACGGAAATTAAAATCGATTTAAATATCGATGGTCTACCCATAGCGAAATCCTCTGGTGCAAGTTTTGTGGCCAATTTTGGGAAAAATTATTCACGACTCTTTTAAGACCCCGTTTGTTATTGGAGTATATTATGGCGTTCAAAAACCACATTCACTTGACGACTATCTAACGCCTTTTATAAATGAGTATAAGAGATTAAACAATGAAGGATTTGTCGTGGATTCAAAGAGATTTATTGTAACAATAAGGTGCATAATTTGTGACAGTCCTGCGAGGTCGTTTGTAAAATGTACAAAACAATTTAATGGTACTTTAACGGTACTTCAACTGCGGATTTTGTATCGAAGAAGGAGATTTTATGAATCGAATGGTCTTTCTTTCTGAATCAGCACCTCTACGTACAAATGAAAGTTTTAGGAACAGAACAAATGAAGAGCATCATACAGGTACCTCACCATTTGAGTCATTACTTATAGATATTGTTCGAGATTCCGTTCACGTTGCGCCATCCGATCAGATGGCAGCATCGATCGGATACGTCCGGCCGGAGCGACGCGGCAGTTTGCGCAAGCACGGGCGCGCTCATCGCCAACGTATTCCTCGCGACACACACAGTCGTACAAATGGCCGCGCGTTGACCTGACGTGCGACGAGTGCTCTGATTTGCTTGAGGGTTATTTCGAGTAAAGTGCCCATCGAAGTGATCAAAACTGCCCAGAAACTCTCCTAAAGTGTAAAGCGACCGCTCATCTAGCTCAAATCCGGTACATCAACACGACGACTCAGGATCACACGTGCGCGAGTGCCGACCGCCACGTGTCACACCGGCTCAAGGGGAAACTCACCACGAGGAGGGCAATTAGTATAATTGTCTCGCCCACTCACAGACATTGAAAGACTTCTCATTTATACGCCGCTCATCGAATCTCAGGTCAGATGTATATTTTTTGACGGATTAAAGACGGCTCAGACTGTGGTCTGAGTTACACATAAATTTACCGAAATACTTTGTTAACACCTTCCACGCGCGTCCTTCTCATCCCGCTTCCATCGCCGGGAAATACAGCGATTTCGCGAACAGATATGATAACTCAATTTCCGCTCGACTATATGCATTTAGTGTGCTTGGGAGTTATGAAGACATTGTTAACAATATGGTTGGATCGTCGTAAAATTCCAACATTGAGTGCCGAGACTGTACACAAATTATCTGATGCGTTAATAACTTGTGCACAATGGATGCCCAAGGAATTCAATAGGAAACCTCGAGGATTGCAGAAATTGCATCGCTGGAAAGCCACTGAATTCCGAACTTTTTTGCTTTACTTGAGACCGATTTTGCTACAACCAATTCTTCCCAAAAAGTATATAATCCATTTCAATGTCCTAAGTTGCGCGATGCGGATACTGTGCGATCCACGTGATTGCTATGTCAACAATAACTTTGCAATAACTATGCAAAGAACTGTTGGTTTACTTTGTACAATTATTTAAAATCCTTTACGGAGAACAGTATGTCACAAGTAACGTACATAATTTGATCCATTTGAACGAAGCTGTAAAGACATTTGGCCCACTAGACGGCTTTAGTGCTTTCGATTTTGAAAATTATATGCAAATTTTGAAACATCTGCTACGAAAACACGCGAATCTATTGCAACAAATTCATCGGCGATTATCGAAAAAAAATGGTCAAGATAAATCTGTGCAATTGATAGAAACCACGAATATTAAGTATCCTCTAGTAAAGAGACCACTTAGGTCGAAACTTCCTATGGATTGTCACAGCAAGCATCGAGTTTTACAATTTAAAACTTTCGAAGTGTCAAACAAAAGGCCAGATAATTGCTGCTTACTGACTGATGGAACTATCATCTTCATCAATCATATTGCATTCCGGGGAAATGTTATTATAGTTATTGGTTGTGAATTTTTAAATAAAGAGGATATTCAAAACTATCCATGTTCATCGAGCAAAATGCACATTTATAAGATAAAAAATCTGTCACCACAAATATGGTCTGCGGAACAAATAAGCCGCAAACTTTTATTAGTAACGTTTGAAGAAACCTAATACGCAATACCGCTTTTGCACCATTAATTATATATATATATGTAAACCGTATATTGTGAGGTCCGACACTAACACATAGATTTCTCTGCATACATAGGTGTACATTAACGTGTAGTTGAGTGTATCATTGGAATTTTTGATATATTCACTATTTTTTCCGAGTTATTAAACATTTTTGTTTTTATGGATTAATTGTATATTCCGAGGACCATCATTTTAATTTATAATAAAACACAATTATATTACCCGATCTGATATGTTGCTGCATACGTAGTATTTTTATTAGTACAAATCATTGCTTTTGACTACAGATCTAATTAAATGTACATTATGGCTAACAAAATATTATCAAATATAGAACAATGTAATTTTATGAGGTCCAAAAACAACTATTCTACCGATTGAATCGTAATAAGGTCCTAATAAATAAATGCTATTCATGTCGACGAAATACTACACGCAATCACGAAATAGTACCCGCGATGAAATACGCAGAACGCAGGAATAAAGAATATCAACTCATACACGAGACTCTCCTGAAAAAAAAAATAAGTGTGACGTTATGTGTTCCGTCAGTTCTAGCGTAGGGCCAAATATGCCCCAATCCTGAGATCCATCATTAGGACCACATCCACCACGTCACACCGAATCGTAATGAAAATGACTCTACTCTATATCTGCGCGACCAATTACTGAGAATGACTCTACTTCAACGTACGCGAACGGGGAGTTCTCGGGAACGACCGCTACCCGCGGAAATTCTCGCCGAAGGAGCAATATCCACAAAATAAGGACTTCTCGTAGGACGCACGGTCCACGCAAAATAAAGGTTTCTCTCGGAGGGGATGATACACAGTCGGGATTTCTCGCGAAAGTTCTCGCTAAATAAACGATACGCGCACAATAATTTCTCGCGGAAGAAACGATACGTGCCCAATAATTTCTCGCAAAATAAACGATACACGCACGATAAGTTCTCGCAAAATAAACGATACGCGCAATATAACTCAAGGTTTCTCGCAACTTAAACGATACACGCAAAATAAAGTTCTCGTAAAATAAACGATATGCGCAATATAACTCAAGGTTTCTCGCAACTTAAACGATACACGCAACATAAAGTTCTCGCAAAATAAACGATACGCGCAATATAACTCAAGGTTTCTCGCAACTTAAACGATACACGCAAAATAAAGTTCTCGCATACCACCCCTCGAAACGTAACGTGAAACCTCGCCGTACGGTCCACACCGCGAGCACGTGATACTCACGCCTAATTCAGCCCGGGGCGTGCGGTACTCTCAGCCGGAGTAAATCTTACTCTAACGTTAATCGCGGTCGATTTCGGGCACCTTCTTCGAGAAGGCTGACTCTATGTCCGGTATGCCGACGCCTCACACTTCCCGTACCGGGCGCGGTAATTTACGTATCCTGGAGGCCGACACGCCCCAGAACGGCCGGACGCGTGGAAAGCCCGCACGACGAAGTTTCACTACGCGAAACTAACTCTATCGGGAATGCCGATATCTTACACACTCGATAGGCACGATAATCATAAACGGTAATCTCCGAATACTCGAAACGGTAATCTAACGCGACGGACTGTTGAGTCGACCGGCGAGGTTTTATCACGCGACACGCATCACCCTCGTGACGGGCGGCCGGCGCCGCAACCTTCTTACTATCCGATCCCAGGTCGGTCGAGTCGGGAAGAAACGGACGCCCCTTCGATATTCTTACGGGGAGTCAGCGGGCGGGCTATGTCTTACCCGTAGAAACGAAACGAAAAGCTATAATCCTCTCAACGGATTCACGGCAATGGCGCGTAGGCAAGGAAACTCTCAAACAAGCCTACGCGTCTCTCTCAAAATCTTACGCGACACGATACCGACACTCCGCCCGCCGTTCCCCGATACCTGATGTCTGGGATGGATGGCTGGTTACATCTCGTCCTTTCTTCCTTCCTTCAATCTATCTCTTAGGGCCGCCGCCCTCGCTGATTGTCTCGGTACAATTCTCCTCGGACGTCCGTCCACGCTCGCGGTCTACCCAACAGTCTCCGATCATTCCCGCGGCTTCGACTCGCGGCCCTCTAGATCAGGGCGCTTCACCGCACCGGCGGGTGGCGCCACGCTGTCGAAACGGGCCCTCCGGCCGCTTCTTCCTGAAAACTATAAACTCGGCAGTACGCGCGCAATACAAAGATGGGAATGGGGAAGACTGTGACGGGCACGCAGTGCAACGTCACAATATATATCAATATTTGTAAGTTGTAATATATTTTCATACAGCATACATTTTATACAGCATATAATTTGATTGGTTTCTTCTTACGCGTAATGGATTCTGCACACAGGACGCGGAAACGCTTGCCGCGCGGCAAGAAGCGACGCGGTAGCCAATAAACTTTTGGTTCTTACGGAAAAGCAACACGTTAATTGGCTACCGCGTCGCTTCTTGCCGCGCTGCAAGTGTTTCCGCGTCCTGTGTGCAGAAGCCATAATACGTTGACACCGTACGGGACTTAAAGCTTAAAGTCTGCCATCTAGCATTAATGTGCGAGACGTTTAAATTATAGGTACGTTATAAAAGGTTAGTAAGCTAAGTAATTAAATTGCACAATAATAAACTTTTCCACACTGCTAAATATACATAAGTATTTCTTTTTGTTTTGCTATTCCTTATAATTAATAAAAATTTATTGATAATTATGAAAAAATCTTTTATGCAGAAGTAAATATACAAGTTAACCTAACTTAACCTAAAGTTTTTTAAACCGTTAAATGATTTGTTACATAATTGTTTTCTTATTTTGCCATACCATTAAGAGAGAATTATTTAAAATTACAACGTTACGATTCTACTAACTGCATCATAAACAGTAATTTCATTTTTTATGGATTCAAGACAGTCTTTATTTGCAAAAAGTAGATAGTGAAGTATTTATCTTTTACACATGGATACACGAATTATTTTTCTCTTATTCCATAGGTTTTATTGATAAATGTAGATGTAATTTATCCTTGTGCAAAATGAGTGATCAAAGAAAATTTGCTATTATTTTAACGAATAATAATGAATATGAAATCTGTAAGTTTACAAATCTTGTGAAGTTTACAAAACAGTTATCACGAAAAAAGCAAAATAAACGTTTATTTATCAAAAAGTGTAATAAGGAGACTGTGCAACTTATTGCTGTTCATTGTAAGTGACGTTAAAATATATTTAACGTAATCTAATTTTCGATATAATACAATGTATTTATTTGTATTTACAGATAATTACCAAATTTTATACGAGTTAGTACAAAACTTAAAAGCTAATAGTCCACGAGTAAAAATCGAAGATCTAAACAAATCAAATAGCACTTCATCAGATTATAGAGAACAAGTAGAAAGATTGCCATGTAAAAGAAGTGATAAAAGCAATAACATTACAGAGGTAAGATATAATCTAAAATATTCCAACCAATATTTATCTAAATATTTTAATGAATAAACTAACTGTGTTGTATGCATAGACATATACGATAGACTGAGCATTCTCATTGGAAAGTTTCCAGCAAGATCTGAAGAACAGGAAATATGCTTGCAGTGACACTTTCCTTTTCTAATATTTAGGTTAGGACACAATTAGAAGAAGCATCTCTGCAATGTCTTCGCAAGCATATCTTCTGTCCTTCAGATCTTGCCGGAAAGTCTCCAATGGAAATGCTCAGTTTATTATGTACGTCTATGGTTATATGTTTCTTTATTGTAAATTTTACTTTTTGTTTTCAAAATATCAGCAAGATTTTGAAAAGAAACTTCAAGAAGATAATAAAAATATCAAAACTTCCAGTCCATATTATGATTTAACTAATGCTTCATGTTGCAAAAGTCCAACACAAGAGGAATTGTTAATTAATACACAATGTCATTTAAAAGGTTTATTATTATAATTATTTATTACTTAATTTAGATTATTCTCTACATACGAATGAAGACTTATACAATTTTTTATAGGCAATGACAGTAGTATAGAAAAAGAAAAAAAGATTTTACAAGAATGTGATATGATTAAAGTACAAAATCGCAAAGAGGATTTGTATATGAAACAACAAAGTAAGTTACACAGTTTAATTCTTTGAAAAAAATTGAAAAATCTAATAATATTATGTAAACTTTTATTTTATTTTTGTATATTTGATGTATCACGTGATACAAGGTAAAACTTAACTTGATTTATCAACTTATAATCTAAATTCTATTATCAGTTTTATTAAAAAGTTTAATTAAAATTTAGAATTTGTTATAAAGAAACAAAAAATTTAATTGTATAATATTGATAAATTATTAAAAATACTTTCAAATGTTAACTAACTTGCAAGAACATTTCAATTCTAATTTAGATTATGATTTTGTTATGATAAATAAAGCAAACTTGTATTAAACATCAAAACTTGTATTTCAAATGATGACGGTGATATTACTTTGATCTAAATGTAACTTATTATTTTCAGAAAAATAATTTTTAAAAAGTAAATCTGCTTTTAATTTCTTTTTCATACACAGATTATAATAATGCTACATCAAAAGATAATGAGAAGTTGAAAGGAACCCAGTCTCCTTTAAAAAGTTATGAAATTGTTGAGAGATCGTCTACAAAATGTATTTTAAAAACACAGAGCAGTGTTTCAAAAGTACCGTGTGACATAGGTAACAAGAAATCTTTGATAATAAACCAAAATACGATTCCACCAGATGAAAGTAAATTACTAATTATTCAATTATTAATAAATTCTACAGTAATTTCTTTTGTATTTAATATTAAAACCATTTAATTAGTGTTTCTGCCTTAAGCTCATTTTAAATGAATTATAATTCGCGACAGAGTTCAGGATAGAATGTTATTTATAATTTTATATGCCGTGTAATACAAGAAACATTTGAAACATTGGAATACACATATATATTATATACGCTTTTCGATTTTTCAAATATTTTCTATTACGTAAAGTTACTTAATTAACTTCTATCTTGAATTTTGTTTGAAATTATAGATCATTAAAAATAAGCCTGACAGATATCAGTTATTTAAAATTAAATACAAAAGATACATAATGTCATGTGATGTTCTCTAGAAAATGTCATAAATGAAAATTCTAATATGGAAAGTGTATTTGATAAAGTTCCAAGCAATAAAGCTTCAGTTATTAGTAATGTTCCATTTTCTACTTCTATACGGATATTACCACCTAATTCGAAACAAGAAATGTCTTTGAATCAAAGGTAAATAACAAGTTTTGTGTTACATATTTAAATAGTTTTGTATTGATAATAATGATTTAAGCAAATTATTATGTATTCTGTTTAGTGCTAGTGACAAGTCAATGAGTACTGACTTGTTATCGGAAAGTCAAATATCAATTGCAAATGAATCATTAAATAACGAGTTGAATTGGGATTGGGACGGAAATACGTTAGTAGTACCTCAATGCGAAGATAGTAATGAACAATTAGAAAATTCAACTTTTGAGTCAGATACGTAAGTCATTTTTATGAGAACATATTATTGTTTTTATAATTTATAACTAAGTTTATTTTAATATATGATTGTTTTAGAAATAATAACAACGCGATGTTGAACGATACACTCAAGTCAATCGAAAAAATCAATTTAGATGATTCTCAACAAACATGCGAAAAACAATCCGTGGTTTATTTTCCAACAAATGGTGATTAATATTTTCAAATTGAATATTATTTAAACAATTAAATTTTAATTAATGTTGACCTTAATTGTACTTTAATTGTTTTAGATTCACAAAATGATGATGACTCACATAGTGAGTATATTCCATCTGAACATTCATCTGAAGAACATGATGAACAAGATGTCTCAAATAATAGATCTGCAAATAAGAGTTTAAGAAAAAGTAATTCTTCCAATAATTCTGTTAATTCAGGATTAAATATTTCATTAACAACCAATGTTTGCGGCAAATCATCACGTAATGACGAAGAATGTTCAATCAGCTCCTCCAAAAGGATCTAAACGTATTTTTAGGAAACATTTCTGCTTATTTTGCAAAACATGGCAATCAAAAATTGGTCGCCACTTAGAAAGAAAACATAAAAATGAAAAACGAGTAAAAGATTTTACTGATTTACCGAAAAAAAGTAATGAAAGAAAAAGATTTATTAACATGCTGCGAAGAGATCGATTTGGGTAGACTTCCGAAAACGGCCCCCCTCCGATTTCGATGAAACTTTGTGAAAAGCTTCGTTTTTGGTTAAAATGAAAGCCCTTAAAAGGAATTTTGGCGACTCCTATGATAAAGCCATTTTTTTAGATAAAATGATAAAAAATATAGGAAAATCTTCGTAATTCTACAGGATGTTATAAATTGAATATATACTGTTTGTATTTAATGATTTAATGTTTTTATTATATACTTACAGCAGAATACATAAATAATATGCTTTGTAATATATTACACTTTCCACGCGAACCGAGGTTCACGCACACCCTCCCGTGCTTTCGGGGGAGGTGCGGTAGTCCCGAAATAGTTCACGCATACACTTTCCACGCGAACCGAGGTTCACGCACACCCCCCCCGTGCTTTCGGGGGAGGTGCGGTAGTACCGAAATAGTTCACGCATACACTTTCCACGCGAACCGAGGTTCACGCACACCCCCCCCGTGCTTTCGGGGGAGGTGCGGTAGTCCCGAAATAGTTCACGCATACACTTTCCACGCGAACCGAGGTTCACGCACACCCCCCCCCGTGCTTTCGGGGGAGGTGCGGTAGTCCCGAAATAGTTCACGCATACACTTTCCACGCGAACCGAGGTTCACGCACACCCCCCCCCCCCCGTGCTTTCGGGGGAGGTGCGGTAGTCCCGAAATAGTTCACGCATACACTTTCCACGCGAACCGAGGTTCACGCACACCCCCCCCCCCCGTGCTTTCGGGGGAGGATAAAAACATAAAGTCATTAAATACAAACAGTATATATTCAATTTATAACATCCTGTAGAATTACGAAGATTTTCCTATATTTTTTATCATTTTATCTAAAAAAATGGCTTTATCATAGGAGTCGCCAAAATTCCTTTTAAGGGCTTTCATTTTGACCCAAAACGAAGCTTTTCACAAAGTTTCATCGAAATCGGAGGGGGGCCGTTTTCGGAAGTTTATCCGGAGATTTTTATTACAATGTTAATAATGACGTAAATAGTGGCGAATTAATAGTTTGCAGAAGACCTGCTGAAAAATGTAAAAATACTGCGCAGGATTATGTTTGTTGCCCAAAATGCAAAGGATTCTTTAACAAACTAAATTTGAGACACCATACAGCGCATTGCATCGATCAAAAACGTAAAGGTTCTAAAGTTTGTCCTGTTCTTAGTCGACAAGTTATAGGTAGATATGCAAGCCAGGCTGATAATATTTTACGCCAAATAGTAATGCCACGATGTCATGAAGACAGAATAACGCATATTATTCGCTATGATCAATTAATTATGGAACATGGAAATAAACTTTGTCTAAAATATCTATCTCCACACCATCATAACATGATACGACAGCGATTGAGACAACTTGGTCGTTTCCTTTTAGAAATTAAACAACATTGTCAGGATATAGATGACTTATCGTCAGTTTATCATCCAAAATATTACGGACTATGTATTGATGTCATAAATACTCTTGCTGGTTTTGACATTTCAACAAAGACTTATAATACTCCGTCATTAGCAACTTCACTAGGCACATTATGAAAAACAAAAACAGGTGGAAAATTTTTTAACATTGTTAAGTAATGAATATGGCACAGCAGTCAATAAAGTTGCCTTAGAATCGCAACTGCAAGTAAAAAGAAAAAAGAAAGTTGTTCTCCCTTCTATTGACGATATTAAGAAATTGGACAGCTTTTTAAAAATACAACGTACCGCAGCTTTCAAAAATCTAGAACAAAAGTTTTCGTTTCAAGATTGGCTAAAGCTTTCTGAAAGTACATTAATATCAATAATGCTATTTAATAGACGAAGAGCAGGAGAAATGGAAAGGACATTAATCGAAGACTATAAGAACTATGAAAAAATTGATCCAAAGACGAATGCAGATGGATTTAATGCACTGTCGTCTGAATGCCAAAAATTAGCGATGGAGTACGTGCGATTTACGATACGTGGAAAGCTGAGCCGTACTGTACCTGTTTTATTAGATTCTGAGTTACAGAAATGTGTAGAATTAATTCTTCAACATAGAAAAAAAACCGGTGTTAGCCTAACAAATCCTTACGTTTTTGGCACACTAATATTGATCGCCGTAAACATACACGCAGAAAAGTGTTTGGTTGTGGAAACCAAAAATTTGGTTAAAACAACAGAAATTTTTGGTTGTATATGGCCCAATGAAACACGCTGGTTGTAACAACTAAAATAATTGGTTGACGAATTTTTGGTTAAGGCTAACTTTTGGTTGTATTGAACAATAACCAATTAATTTAGTTGTCATTACTAAACTTAAACTAGTGTGGAGTACCATAATTTATGGTTGTAATTTGGTTCAACTAATGTACTTTAATTGTCTGCGTATTAAATGTTTGGTACCTATAACCTAATTAGTTTGTTCTTATTACCAAATGTATAAACTTGTATTTTTAGTTCACTGAACCAAGATGACGTAAGTATAAATGCATATTTATAACATGGTTATTTTTAATTTTAATACATTAAAAATATTTTTTTAGATTGATATGGAAGACATGGAGCTCCTATTCAAGGATTCCTGTGATTTTTCCGTTTCTCAGGACTCTTCAAATATTGTTACTGTTGCTGGCCTTTCGCGTACCGCTATTGCTGCCGACTTTTCAAGTACTGCTGCTGCTGTCGGCTCTTCGAGATCCGCCGCTGCTGCCGGCCCTTCGAGTGCTGCCGCTGTAGCCAATCCTAGTATCCCTGTACCTGTTGTTGCCGACCCTTCGAGTGCTGCCGCTGTAGCCAATCCTAGTATCCCTGTACCTGTTGCTGCCGGCCCTTCGAGTGCTGCATCCAATCCTTCTGGTATCTTTACTGTTACCCGTCCTTCGAGTATCCCCACCGCTGCCGGTCCTTCGAGAACCTCTGTTTCTGCCGGCCCTTCGAATACCGCCGCTGCTGCCGGCCCTTCGAGAACCGCCGCTGCTGCCGGCCTCGCTGATTTAGGTAAATTATACATATTGATTATATTTACACATATATAATTGGTTATATTCATATTTATAAATATTATAATGACTTACTTTTTTATTATAGCGCGAAGAGGAAAGGGCACGAAAGCTGGCAAACATCGTAAGGCAAAAACATTCTTTCAGTTTTTGTTCCACATGAGCGACACATACAGCAGCCACTATTATGGCAGAGGAAGAGGAAGAGGAGATGGAGGAAGAGGAAGAGGCAGAGGAAGAAGTCAAGGAAATTAAGTAGGCAGCATATACAAACAAGGTATATTTATACAAGATTTGGTATACACTGGAAATATTTAGATTCAAGAAAATATTTATTCAGATAGTACAAATGGCTTATTTACTTAATATAATCACATATTTATTTAGATTTAAGTAAAGATATCTAATTCTAAATAAATGTGACTTTATTAAGTAAATAAACCATTGGTACTATCTGAATAAATATTTTCTTGGATCTAAATTCAAAAACTTATTGTGACACGCAATTTTTCTATTTCAGATTGGAGAACTGCTCGTATCGAGACTAGTACGTTTCTTTCCTTTTTCGTTTTATAGATCAAATGAATTGATTTATAGAAAAGGAACACACCACGCGCTTTCCATTCTTTTTTTGTAGATCGTCTTTTTCATTCTGTTTTACGGCAATTTTTCTTCGCGGCTTTCTCGGTGTTTTTTCGTTCTCAGCGCGAGAGAAACGTATCCCAAAAAAAGAGAGAGAATCGCGTTTCCACTCGAGCCACTTGTATAAAGCGAGAACAATTTCAATGTATTTATTCCCGCGGTAAAAGTAAGAAAAATGAGTTCTATCTTTCTGTATATTATATATATATATATATATATATATATATATATATATATATAGAGAGAGAGAGAGAGAGAGAGAGAGAGAGAGAGAGAGAATTGATCTTTATTAGCCTTCTCGGCTATTTTTTACAACACATAATCTTACAATAATTCCTCTACATGAGGTATAATATATACTTTTAACTTCCGCTTAAATTGTTCGATCCTCTCGCATTGCCTTATATCAAATGGTAGGGCGTTATACATATTTAGACCTTCATAGAATAGACTCTTTTGTCCGCCCCTCGTTCTACGAAACCGCACCACAATATTCTCAGCCTGTCTTGTTTGTCTATTACTCACATCACCTACTATTTCTATTTTGTTACCTAATTGTCTAGGCATTATTCCTCTTATTATTTTAAAAATAAAAATACATACATTATATAATAATCTCTGTTTTATATTCATAAACTGGAGTGCTTGCAGCATCAGGTCTACCTTGGTACGTCGATCACATTGAAGTATAACCCTCATAGCTCGATTTTGCGCAACTTGTAGCCTATTCAGTAATGTGTCACCCATACCAATTAATAACGTTGCACAATACTCAAAGTGAGGTGCTATAATTGATTTATATACAAGACATCTGGAATATATCGATATATCCTTGCCTATTCTATTTAAAAAACTTATCTTTTTTCCTATCTTTTTTAACATATAGTTACAGTGGTCCTCTAACCGCAGTCTATTATCGATAATGAAGCCCAAATACTTCATTATTTCCACGCATTCTATTACTGATCCATCATTACACTTTAATGTAACCCTTCCTTTCAGCTCTTTCCTTATACTCCGAACTATCATCATTTTTGTTTTACTCGCATTCAATTTTAGTTTATTTCTACACATCCATTCTTCTACTATTTTAAACAGCCTATTCATTTTTCTTTCCAGCTCTTCACAGCTTTCTCCTATCACATAAAACAATGTATCATCCGCAAATATTTTTGCATGAGAGAGAGAGAGAGAGAGAGAGAGAGATATGTGGCGTGGCGTGGCGTGGCGTGGCGTGGCGTGGCGTGGCGTGGCGTGGCGTGGCGTGGCGTGCGTGGCGTGGCGTGGCGTGGCGTGGCGTGGCGTGGCGTGGGCGTGGCGTGGCGTGGCGTGGCGTGGCGTGGCGTGGCGTGGCGTGGCGTGGGCGTGGCTGGTGCGTGGCGTGGCGTGGCGTGGCGTGGCGTGGCGGCGTGGCGTGGCGTGGCGTGGCGTGGCGTGGCGTGGCGTGGCGTGGCGTGGGTGGCGCGTGGCGTGGCGTGGCGTGGCGTGGCGTGGCGTGGCGTGGCGTGGGCGTGGCGTGGCGTGGCGTGGCGTGGCGTGGCGTGGCGTGGCGTGGCGTGGCGTGGCGTGGCGTGGCGTGGCTGTGGCGTGGCGTGGCGTGGCGTGGCGTGGCGTGGCGTGGCGTGTGCGTGGCGTGGCGTGGCGTGGCGTGGCGTGGCGTGGCGTGGCGTGGCGTGGCGTGGCGTGGCTGCGTGGCGTGGCGTGATGTGATGTGATATGATTTATTATGCCCAAGAAAAACTAAAGGGCAAAGATTAACAATACAAAAATAGAGAACAAATATGCGTGCACTCTCTTTCACAAAATAGTTAAGAGTAGAGCAAAACTTAACAGCTTATCACAACAGTATACACTGTATAAAGAAGAACTAACGCAGCTTAAAATAGGAAAAATGTAAGTAGAGTAAACTACCTAATACTAAGATTAAGACGCAACGCAACTTACAAGCTAATAACAGGGAAAAACACCGTCATAGACTACGCACAGCAATGAACATCATGCAACTTCACGCGCCAACAGATATGCTCTGAGAAGACCTTTGAAGGAGACAATTGAAGAAGCAGACGTAATATTACTGGGAAGGGAATGCCAAAAGTATATTGATGAAAGATGAAAGGAGTTTCTATAAGTGGTAGTTCTGTGAGAAGGAATATGAAAGGTTTGGGATGCAGCAAGACGGCGGTCAGATCTCCTTAACAGCGGATCAAGCAAAGCAAAATTGTCACGCAGATACGTAGGAGAGCGCATGTAAAGCAAACGAAACATTTGACAGCCAAGAAAGCATAACCTCCTGTTTTCAACTGTAAGCCACCCCAATTGTCGCCTGAACGGGGTAATATGCTCGTCACGCTTAAGATCAAATATAAAGCGAATGCAACAGTTTACAAGTCTCTGTAATACAGTGTTCAATTCTCCAGTCAAACCATGATAGACTAGGCAGCAGTAGTCAATGTGCGGCATAATTAAAGCTAATACCAGCCTTATCTTTAACCTTGTGGACAAGGAGTTTTTGTTAAACTTAAGCTTGTACAAAGAGTAATGCACTTTTTGAGAGACATGCAATATATGTTTTTTCCAAGAAAGGTTATTCGTAAAAATTACACCCAAATTCCTAGCTTCGTTGACAAAGGGTAAAGGCGTATGGTTTACAATAATAGGAGGTAGACAATGGAGGTCAATATCATTAACATAAGCCTGACTACCAAATATAAGTACCTTTGATTTTGCAGGATTGAGTTTAAGACCATTTAACGTAGCATAATCAAAAATGGCGTTCGCATCCCTTGAAATCAACTCAAGACCATGAAGAATGTCGGCACGTGTACATTGTAGATATATTTGTACATCATCCGCGAATAACATATGATAAGCAAAAGACAGGAATCCACCTATATCATTGATGTAAAGAGCAAATAGAAGTGGGCCAAGTACAGAGCCCTGAGGGACGCCAGTCGACGTGAAAAGCCACTCAGAAAAATTACCCTCATCGTCGAATACAGCTTGAGAGCGGCCAGTAAGGTAAGAAAAAATCCACGCGAGAACCCCATCAGAAAAACCAATTTCTTTCAATTTGATAAGCAAGCGAAGATGTGGGACCGTATCAAACGCTTTACTGAAGTCAAATAGAATCATGATTGTAATAAGTCTTTTATCGATTCCCATTCTAATATCATCACAGACACGTAATAGAGCAGATTGCGTATTGAAACCAGAACGATATGCAGACTGTCTCGGATTAAGCAGGTTGTGTTCATTCAAATAGTCGGTGATTTGTGAGGCAACCATGCGTTCAAGAATTTTTGACATTTCAGGAAGGTTAGCAATGGGTCGCGTATCAGACGGTGACAGTGGAGTGCGAATCTTTGAGAGAGGGCGAATCAACGCACGTTTCCATGATGAGGGAAATACGGAAGCTTCAAGTGAGCGATTGAAAAGAGGAATAAGCCACTGAGAAATAACAGGCCAAGCAATGCGAAGAACATAAAGCGGGATGCCATCATATCCAGACGCATAAGAGTGAAGAGGTCCATTAAAGATAAGCTTGTAAACAGAGTCTGGCTGTATAGTAGAGAAAACAAAATCAGGACGTTGAGAAGAACAAGAAACTGAGGCAATGGCAGAAATAAAGTTCGCATATGTGCAAGGCAATACCGTACTAGACACTGAGACATAGTAAGAGTTAAGTTGATCAAGGCCTTCACACATAAAATGCCGTAAGGACGTAAAACGTAAGCGTAAGAAAATCGATCAATCCCAATCAAGTATTTTCCCCTACTGGAGTTACGGACAGCGCAATACTTGATTGGGATTGGTCGATTTTCTTACGCTTACGTTTTACGTTCTTACGCGATTTTATGTGTGAAGGCCTTCAGGTGTGAAAAAGCGGAAGGGAGAAACCGACGTAGATTTAACCAGTCCCAAACGAGCAAGTTCTCTCCACATTTTAGCAGAGTCGGTAATATTGGTAAGGGAAGCCAAGTGAAACTCACTTTTAGCACGTTTGATATCGTTGTTAAGCTGGTTGCGAAAATGACGGTAACTGGCATAACCCAGTAGACTGCCCGAACGTTTGGCCCGCTTGTACATCTGATTGCGAGTGCGGAGCCGGCATCTCAAATCATCTGTAAGCCATCGAACAGGAGGCTTCCTAATCACGGACACACGGGCAGGAGCGAATACATCAAGTGCATCAAGTAAGGTACCAGACAGCCAGGAACAAAGCTCATCAACATTAGAAGGGCAGCCATCAACAGTCTGAACGTTAACAGCAATGGCATCCAGATGTTCAAGGAACACAGAGACATCAATGCTCCTGTAACCACGTCGCAGAATAGATTGATCAATGTCAAGCTTACGATCAAGTGAGTACGACAATTCAAGTAGATCATGACCGGCGACGAATGGACTCAAGGATTTATTATATGCAAGAACCTTATCACCATTATCAACAACCAGAACATCCAGCCACGAGTCGGAAGTGGCAGTATGAAAGGTAGCATCAGAGTTGACGATGGTCAAGGATAAGCCTGACATTAGCTCACGCAAGTAATTCGCCTCATAACAGTCAGTCAAAAGGTTGCAATTTAGATCGCCGCCAATAATAATATTTTTATATAAATGAGAGACACCAGTGAGTGATTCAACAAAATCATTTAAAAGAGTGCCGTTAGGTCTCCTATATACAGACACGAACAATACCGCTTCATTACTCGGCAAACGAATCTCAACCATGATATATTCCGGAGCATTGAACTCGATCCCGATAGAAGTTGCAATTAACCTGACTTTTAACGAATTACACGTAACAAGCAACGCCACCGCCCACACGCCCCACCCGGTCATGACGAACAAGAAAGTAGCCATCCAAAGCCACAAGATCGTCTGACACACCCGCATGAAGCCACGTTTCAGATACAGAAATTATATGATGAGAATTAGTACTAAAATGTAAGCGAATAAAGTCGATATGCCCACGTAGGGAATTGGCGTTAAACTGAGCAATGCGGAGCGAAGAAGGATTACATGCTGAGTCATGTCGGACAATCGAAGGCAACGGACAAGACGGCGAGACACGTCAGACGAGCTTAGCGAGATCAGCGTCTGAGTCAATGCGGATAATAGGTTGTCCATCGGAAGACCTTACACATATATGGCCATTTTTGACCCAAACGAACTTATAAGAATTCTCCGCCGCAATATGCTTGACTCGCTGTAGCAAGTCATATGTGTACTTCAGGAGCAGTACGTTTACATAAACATGCCGATCGGAACCAGCATCGCATATATCTCGCTGTTTAAGAGCACCCTTTTCACGCTTTTTCGAAATTATGACGTCGCACACAGTACTAGAAGCGAGAGTGACAATCATCGAGCTCGACGCTGTAGTCGCCTTGGAACGGCCCTGAGTAGCAGATGGTGCTCTGCTGACCATTCTCACGCCCAGAACGTGACACGCCAAGTGAGGTACATTTAATGCCGCGAGTACATTTTCAGAGAGCTTTGCAGGAGTAACGGATGTTGTCGATGGCAAGCCGGATATAATAAGCTCATTACTCAAATGAGCGTCATGAGTTGACCGAGCAGACTTAAGATCGCGGATCTCACGAACGAGATTGGCATTGTCAAGCTCCAATTGCGCGGTGCGCTGACTATTTTCCGCTACAGTGTCAGTAAGACGATTTAAGCAATTAAGTTTATCATTGAGCTCCTCATTGGTACGTTGCTGACAGTCAATGAAAGCAGAAATCTTAGCATCTGTCGCCTTCACCTGCTCGATCAACCCACGCAAAAGCTCATTTGTAGAGTCGAGCGCGGCACCGCCTGCAGTATCGCGCGTAATAAAATGCGCCTGCGCGCCTGAGTGCGCGGCACCGACAACAACAGACGCGGTGTCACTCAAAACAGTAGGAGAGAACGCACGGCGTTCATCTCTCACGATCGACATACTCGACAGCTGAGACTTGCAACAGTCACCAGCAGCTTTCATAGTTAAGTACGATTTGACACAACCTGGATGAAACTCCCTCGCGCATACAGTACAGGAGACGGATTGACCAGCGATTGTTTTGGTGCACTTGATGCACACACGCTCGCGCTGCATGAGCATCTCAGAAATAAACTATGTAACTATAAACTGGTTACAAGAGCACAAGGTTCACAACAGTTCTCAACAGTGTCACTCGACGCAATATCACCAGAAGTCACCACCAGTATCGTACTGCAACCAATCAGGCAAGGCCGCTCACGCAGATCACCGCAGGCACCACTCAGTTAGCTGCATGCACACATCCAACCAGAAGAAAGTAAAGAGCAGGAAGAGCAGATCGACAACGCATGCGCAGACGGAGTCGACGTATTTTACAGGCAACTCCGAGAATTACACGATGATTCCAAGAATAGGTTAGGATGAGAAATGAAGCTTGTCACGAAAATACTCGGAGTCAAGTGGCAATCTCCAAGAAAGCGAATAAGGCGCGTGACAAGCAGAAAAAAGACTTGAGAGAGAGAGAGAGAGAGAGAGAGAGAGAGAGAGAGAGAGAGAGGAAGGAAAAAATTTATTATATGAGATATTGTATTTAAAAAGTATCGTCTACCATACTGTAGTGTTGCCAGTTTGGTGATTTGGAGAATTCTAGAGATTTTCAAGCTCGTTTTTTGTAATGTTCCAAAATTCACTACCAGCGCTGCCAGCGCTAAAAATCTATAGTTTACGTTACATATACTATAGATTTTCAGTTGACTCGACACTTGCTACGTGAGACTCGTGAGAAGGATATTGTCGCGGGAGAACACTGTGTGCCGATTGGTCATTTCGAATTGCATTTATCGCACGGTATCATCGTGGTTGCGATCTCGTCGCGTGTGATAACCTTCTCCTCACATTTCGCCGTTTTTTGCGACACATTGAATCCTGAAACGGACATCGAGCGCGACGTCGAATCGAAAAATCCATCGCTACATCGTCCATCGTTGCGCGTGGTCGTCGATCGTACGCGCGTTCTCGTGTGTAAGGTGCAGAGAGTTAATCGTCAGCTAATCGCAGCTATCCATATCCGCCAATTATCTGGTGATAGCTACGACCAGAAATCTGGTGATAGTTGTTGATACACCGTGACATTATCTCATCATCTGTGAGTGAGTGAAGGTTATATTGTTGTTGATATATTGCGATATCTCTGAAACAATATCTCTTTCTGTGAGTGAGTGAATTGTTTGCTAACAGATTACATCCAGCGGACGGTGAGTCGCGTCGGCACCGCCCCTGCTTTATCCTGTATACCCGCGCGGCCCATAACAAGGTAACTATTTTCTTTTATTTCGAAGTTTATGTTTCATTGTATAACGATGATTCAGCAACGACGCTGAACATTAAACAAATTCAATTTCATTTCTTTGATGCGTCAAAGCGAAACTACCACATTCACCTTGTTGATGACGCTCATTTTTAGCGTCTCATGAATTGACACCTTGAGAAAGCAATGTGCAAGTTTCTACTTGCACACTTAAAAACTATGAGGAAGCAATGTGCACATTTCTACTTGCACACTTTTTTTATTGTGATAAAGCTTTATTGCAACTAATATCTGTTATACTAATATCTGTTATTTTAACGATACACACTTTATTTACAGTCAACAATTTTCAATTCATAAGCAATTAAGTGAAACCAGCGTCAAGCGTCAAAGCTGAACACAGTTGAGCTTTTGCCATTTGCCGCTGAAATTAAAAAGACTATCACGTGACCTATCACGTGATCAATTTTGACGCTCAACTCGAGCGTCGAGCGTCAGCATGAAAAAGCACCATAGTTTTTAAGAGTGCAAGTAGAAACCTGCACATTGCTTCCTCATAGCTTTTAAGTGGGCAAGTAGAGACTTGCACATTGCTTCCCCATAATTTTTAAGTATGCAAATCATAAATTTACTGAGTTCTAGAATAAAATACCTTTCCCAGGTAGCACATACACGTTTCAAAAATGTTTTACAAGCGTTTTTCCGAAACGTTTTATAATCGATTTCCAGAAACATTTAATTCTCATGAGTAAAAATGTCCATTCGAAAAACGTTCAATGAAACTTTCTTTTTTGATAAAATAACGTTTAAGAAATTATTATAGAAACGTTTTTTTAATAATAATTTATGACGTTTTTAAGACATGCGTGAGAATGTTTTAGCTTTATGCATTATACCATCTATGGCGTCTATTCTTTTTCGAAGAAATTTCCTGAACTGGTACAGGCAACTGATTCATGCAATAAGTTAAAGTGAAACAAAATATACTTGTTTCACTCTAACTTAAGGAAGATCGGGGCTCGTTGGCACAAGAGGCAAATTAGCAATGCGTTCCGTTTATGTATTTATGGAAAGAAACAATGTGGAAAAGTTATTACAATTGCTGAACTGCCTAGTTCAGAGTTTATTTCTGTTACTCCACCTTGCGACATTGGAAGGAAAAAGATAAACTCTGAACTAGTTCAGCCAGTTCAGCAATAGAAAACAGACTCAAAATATCTTTTTTATGACATAGATACTTTTCCCAAAGTTTTATTTAAATCAAACAAGTATTACAATAAAAAAAGAGAAAACTGATTCAAGAGGTGGCAAGTAAATTTTCGAGCGTTTCAAAATATCGTATTTGTTCTTCAGCTTGAGAAGTAAATCAAAGTGACGTATTATTGTTAGTTAAAAGATAACAACAGTAAATTATTTTAATAAAATGACTTAAATCAAACGTATGTAAAGATGGGATATGTTGACTTATATTGATTAAGGTACGTTTAGTTTGACTTGCTGTTGCCGCGAGCGTGAGACGTGTGTAAATATGTGATTTGCTACTTATAATGCTAATAGAAGTTGCTAGATATATTTATATTTATTTTTGTACTTATAATGCTGATAGAAGCTGCTATATATATTTATGTTTATATATCGAAGAAAGCTACATCTATAAAATAGTTAACAATTTTTTGCAATAGCATTTTGTTATTCGATAGCGAACTTACCCTCTACTATCGGGGCAAGCTGGCTACAATGCAGCATGTTCATATTTTACTTATTACAAAGAAACTATATAGTATAAAGGATCGTTCCTGCTATGAAAATGTAGAGAAAGGTTCTCTCTATCATATTAGTACTGTTTAATCATGATAATTAGTTGTTTAAAAAATCAAATGCTGAAATTGTGAAAACTGTGCCAACGAGCCCCGATCTCCCTTACTGATGTGCACCAGTTTAGGAAGTTCTTCAAAATAAAACAAACATATAAACGTTCTTTTAATACAGCAGAACGTTTATTTTGCAACTGTTGGAAGTTTTTTAAGCTCAGATTTGTCCGATGACAAATAGATTAAGACTGGTAGGACAAAATTAATTTAAGTAAATAAGTGGGTATATGTGCATGGATAAAATAATTTATTTTGTGCAATAATTAGTGCAGTAGGGGTATTCAAATAAGTTAGAGTTTAACGGTTTGACAGGTTATGTCGGGTTAAAGTCGAGTAAAAAGTTAATTAATTAACTTTGGGCGTGCTACTTTTTAAGGTTATGCAAAATACATAAGTGACTCATTAACCTATCACATTAATCTTTGGGTTAAAAGTTTAAAAATTAACTTTTTACCCGACTTTAACCCGACATAACCTGTCAAACCGTTAAACTTTAACTTATTTGAATACCCCTAATATAAATTCAAATGTTAAAAAAAGACTATTAAAGCTATTATAGGTAAATATGATATTAGGTCAAACCTCACCGATGACCTTGACCTTGACGTATGTCGTCAAGGTCATCGTCCTGAATAACCTTCAGAAGGTTTTAGTTGGCGGTCATTGTTTATTAAAAAGTTATAAACAAAAAAGTTTGAAAAATATAGCAGTTATTTTGAGTACTAATAGACATAAATGATTGATATTTATGTGGAAATAGTACATGTATGAACAAAGAAAAATTATTTAGTTTGATAAATCTCTGAACGTTTATGAAGGTGTCTTGCAATTGCTATATGGGACCGGAAGTGGTACTGTATTTATGTTGCAACATTTTATATGATACATATATATTATATGATTATAACATTTGTATTGTTACGTCCTGCGGACTCCACGATATCCCTTTTTCGCGGGAATTCTTATGCACCTAAAATAGCCCTAAAATTAGGATAAACAAGCCGCGTACGGACGGTTATCGATCGGGGTGAGGTTAGATCTCGCATTCCTTTTTTTTATGATCAAACTACCTATTTGCTTGGGCAACTAAAAGCAACCTCTCAGATGACAAATTACTAACAGACGGGGAATATGGTGACCAGATTCTCGTCAACCTCGTCTGGCCCATAACTATAAACCCGGCGACACGACGCGCAGAAAGGAGCTTTAACTCCAGACGGGGGATGATGGAGATCTGTATTATATTGCGATGTTCCGACAAACAGAAACGAAACCTAATACGTGCTTTTAAAAATCTTAAGAGCACGTGGCGGAAGTTTCTGTTTGCAATAAAACTGCACTTAAAATTGAGAAGTATGGATCGTCTGTCAACATAAAAACAGGGTCGCGAGATAAGTAAGGAATCCCAATAAAAGAGAAATCGGCGATAGCCAAAAAACAAATGCGTCACTGGAAAGAACCGATGGGTTACACCCCCAGTAAGACAGTGGGGCCTTAAGAGGGGGCTCACCAATGGAAAACCGGAAAAATCGATAACCGTCTCTAGCTTTCTAGGATAGGCGTAAACTCAAAATCTACCCCTTGGGCGATAAACATCTCGCCCAATAAGAATTCCCTTAAATAATAATTAGAAACATTCCGCCAACCAGAAATCCTTTAAACGAAAACCAGACACATCCCACACGAAATCCACCCCTTCCATCCTTCGAACCTTCCTATTTAAATCGCGACGTCGCAGGACTCGCCCTCAGAGAAATTTTCTCAGCCTTCCAAGTTCCAGTCTGCATTGCTCGGTATTATAATCTGAATCTCATTCGTTTCGAGTCTCGACTCCACGTTTAGAGTCAGTGCAACAGATCCGACGAACCATCAGTCGCCCCGACTCACCCACCGACGAGTCCAACGTCCATTTCAGAGAGAATCAACAACCACCAGAAATTCATCAAGTAGTGAGTCCCGTAATTTTCTTGATTCTTTCCTTTTCCGCGTTATCGCCCCCCTTCTTAACCCCTTAACTGTCGATGACGGCTATAGCCGCAAAAATAAAAGTGGCCAAGAGTGCGTATGACGGCTATAGCCGCAACGTAGAAAAAACAAAGTAAAACTTTTTGAATTTGCTTGAAACTTGTTACACGGGGGTTTTTGGGGTCGCTGATTACGAATCCGAAGTCAGATGTACAAAATTCAAAATGGCGGATCCAATATGGCGGATCAAAATTACAAAAAATGGTCTGATTTTTATGAAATTTGGTACCCTTATGTTTTTTGAGTTTCTGAATCCGAATATGAAGTCAAATGTACAAAATTCAAAATGGCGGATCCAATATGGCGGATCAAAATTACAAAAAATGGTCTGATTTTCATGAAATTTGGTACCCTTATGTTTTTTGGGTCTCTGAATCCGAATATGACATCAAAATTAAAAAATGGCGGATGTAATATGGCGCTAATGTTAAATTTAGATTCGGAGATCTAAATAACTTCAAAATAATAATAAAATTCCGTCTATTTTTTGTAATTTTGATCCGCCATATTGGACCCGCCATTATTTAATTTTAATGTCATATTCGGATTCAGAGACCCAAAAAACATAAGGGTACCAAATTTCATGAAAATCAGAACATTTCTTGTAATTTTGATCCGCCATATTAGATCTGCCATTTTGAATTTTGAAAATCTGACATCATATTCGGATTCAGAGACCCAAAAAACATAAGGGTACCAAATTTGATGAAAATCAGACCATTTTTTGTAATTTTGATCCGCCATATTGGATCCGCCATTTTGAATTTTGTAAATCTGACATCATATTCGGATTCAGAGACCCAAAAAACATAAGGGTATCAAGTTTCATAATAATTCGATAAACTTTTTTTCAACACACTTTTGGCCCAAATAGTAAAATTCTCTTAAACAGCCAATGGGTTAAACGGTCTATCGATTGTCGGATCCTCGGAAGCTTATTATTTTGGGGTCGGTCAGTGTAGGCATCAGGTTCCCAGCGGTCGTTGGCGTTGTCGTGGGCCTGACTTGGCTCCCGGCGTCTTCGTCGCTGTCGTGGACTCAGCCGGTCCACTGACCCCCCTGAGCTCGTGATCGTGGGTCGGTCGGTGTAGGCATCAAGTTCCCAGCGGTCGTTGGCGTTGTCGTGGGCCTGACTTGGCTCCCGGCGTTTTCGTCGCTGTCGCGGACTCGGCCTGTCCACTGACCTCCCCTCCCTTGAGCTCGTGACGATTTCCTTTTGTTCGCTTCCGACCGGGTCCGAGAGAGAAATCGACTAAATAAATAAATAATTTTAGTGAACCCGAAAGTCCTACCCCCTCGAGGACAGAATCTCCGCACGATCAGGCGACAGAGAAATCGACAGAACAAGCGGGCGCGACGGGAGGTCGAACTCCCCCGGGAGCAGCTCAACGCCGGTCCTCCGCGACTCGCCATTCCACCGCCCCTACCAGTTTTTTTGGAGGAACCCTGTTCTTCACATCAGAATCGCCCCGCTATCATCTTGTCTTATCGCCCAGTTGTCCTACCCTCTCGCCCAATTGCTGAACATTCTCGCCCTATTTGCCGCGTGGCTCCGTTTCCCGTGGTCCCGCCTCGCGTGGTCCCGGTTCGCGTGGCCCCCGTCAACCCCGATCCAGCCCGGTTCCTAGAACCTCCCGATTCCCCCTCCTCTTCCCGAAGTCCGTCCCCGACCTCCTCAACCGCCTCGACTCTCGATTTCGAGGACATAGGCGATCCTGAAACCATAACATTAGACTAATCTTAACTTCATTAATTTACATACACTTTAATTTTAAGCCCGACTTAATTTAGTTTACACACATATAACACCTACCCAAATTCATGTAATCACATTCTGATTTCAATTGTAATAATAGCGGGCAGGATGTTCATTTCCAAGTAGGTTTAAAGATCTTGCCCGACCACCCCCGCACCTATGTAACTCCCGCGATAACTACACACTCACACACACTAATGACATTCATTTCGCCTCCGTTCATTCATCTCAATTGCCTCACAATTTCGATGTTTTTTATGTGATTAATGTTCAGCTCAATGTTATCAACAAATATCATTTTTATTGTAATAAATGTTTAGTTGTTAGGAAGGTTAAATTAAATGTTTTTTTTTTTTTTTCATTTTAAATAAGACCTCGCCCACAAATTACCTCCCTTTCTCGAAATTGCACGAGGTCCGATCCTGAGTTAAAGGGATTAAATTCTCTGACTCGAAAAAGGATCGACGATCGCACCGCTCACAAAAGGCGTCCTAACGTCTTTACGGACGTTGACCCTTTCTGAGTCATAAAAGTGCGCTCGGCTCGCGCCACGCGTCTCAGAGCGCGTACCTGCGAGCGACATTTGTAAGTATCTAGCTGCGTCCTCCCTTCCCCCGACCCTTCTGGTTAGCCTTTCCCTTGCTTCCCAGATTTTCATATCCTAATCCCGGGGTTGGACGTAACAGTATCATATAACATATTCACGAAATTAGCAACAACAACAAAATAAATTTTAGTAAATATGTAGTATAATAACGGCATCCTCTCAGATTTCTTTGAAACTTTTAATTTGAAAAATGTTCTGGGATAATTTAAAGGATTACAATTAAAACAGATAACAGTGCTTTTGGTTAAAGCCTCGGTTAAAGCAGAGAATACTCTGTATTTATGCTTTCTACTATTCTCTGCTTTAACAAAGATTATAGTTTTTCGTGTGTGTATATATGCAATTTATATATTGTATAGATTGCATCCATTCACGTAAGAAAAAATTTAAAAAAATTTGACTTACACCACTATCAAGAGACACGGTAGTGTCTCGCGCCAAGTACGCGCGAAGCGAGACGCACCGTGACTCTTTTACGCGAACGCATGAGTTGCGAGTATCCGAGATTTTGAGATCTCAATAACGAGTGAACGGATCAATTTCTAAGTAGGTTCGATCGATAGCTTGGGGTTTGATTTATAAATAAGAGTTTTTTTCCGTTACGTGCCCTACGAGCGAAGATATTGCGATGCAAAGTCCAAATGTGGAAAATTTTTTTTTAAGAAACGTCCACGTCGGACAAAAATGGCGGCTGGTGTGTCACTTTCCCATTTTTGACACGAGAGTGCATTCGTGCACTGTCGCAGTGCGTGACAGTGACAGTTTTTTACAACCTAGAAAAGGATAAGTGTAAGTGTGTGATAGTCGTGACCGTTGCCGCGTCGTGACAGATAGTGAAATATATATAACCGTAGAGAGCTGATGCCGATAGATCTTTAAGAAAGAAGGTGTATCTACAAAATCGTACAAACACGTACGTATATGCTGTCTTGTAAAAGTTGACAAACTGTATGTTTACGCGAGCGTTACTTCTGTAGTAACTTACGATAATTCACTCGTTTACGCGGAGTAAATTATCGTAAGTTACTACAAAATCCCGTTTACGCGAAGGAAAATTCTGTTCACGCGAAGGAATTATCGTAAGTTTACTACAGAAGTAACGCTCGCGTGTAAACGTAGTAAGTGAAATATATAAAGTATTATAACCACAGAGAGATGTCGAGGAGATCTTTAAAAGAAGGAAGGTATATTCAAAATGGCACACGTACGTATATGCTGTCTTGTAAAAGTTGTCGAACTATATGTTTACGCGAGTGAGTACATCTATAGTAACTTACAGTAATTCATATTAAGATACGTCGTCGTCTCTCAATCAGAGAAACGTAACCTTCACTACTTTCAACGGTGGCTCTTGATTTCCGATCATAATAGTTACTATAAAATCTCCCGTTTACACGGAGGAATTATCGTATCGTAAGTTACTACAAAAGTAACGTTTGCGTAAATAGGTTATAAAAATAACACGATGTTATATACGTGGTTTGCCGTGAATATATATATATGTGTGTGTGTGTGTGTGTGTGTGTGTGTGTGTGTGTGCGCGTGTGCGCGTGTGCGCGTGTGCGCGTGTGCGCGTGTGCGCGTGTGCGCGTGTGCGCGTGTGCGCGTGTGCGCGTGTGCGCGTGTGCGCGTGTGCGCGTGTGCGCGTGTGCGTGTGCGTGTGTGTGTGTGTGTGTGTGTGTGTGTGTGTGTGTGTGTGTGTGTGTGTGTGTGTGTGTGTGTGTGTGTGTGTGTGTGTGTGTGTGTGTGTGTGATTTCTGCCTAGTGCTCTGAATGTCATCTAGTCATACATATCAAGAACTTTCGATGGGCTTCTTCAGAAGATAGGATATGAAGAAAATCCTAATGCATGATGACGATACCACAAAGATGCTAAGGCTAGATGCCACGAAATGTGCATGTATCGTCGATCACGCGGAATGCAAGAGAAAATCCGCCGTTAAATTGAGCGAACATTCACGAATCCTGATACTCACAAGTAATTTCTTACAATCTTTTTATGATCCTGATTATCTCATAATTTGTATTTTTGTACGTGTATTTTATGCTTTGATAGAAGGAACGTGAAAAAAAGCAAAAAAAGGAAAGAGCACTAGCGGCGAAGCAGACAGAAAAGAACAAACAGAAGAGACAGATTCAAGCTTTGTCTTTTAATCTGGACGAAGACGAAGATGAAGCTGAGATGTCTTCTGACGAAGACAATGCCGAAAAATCCCCGCAGTCAGAAAATGTGCAATCTGATGGCCCTGCGATTAAGAAGATTTAGAAAAATCCAGATGTAGATACATGTTTTTTGCCAGTAGGGAAAAGGACGAGGAGAAAAATAAACTTAGGGAAGAATTGAGACAAGAATGGGCTAGAAAGCAGAACGCGTTGAAGGAAGAAGAAATTGAGATCACATTCAGTTATTGGGATGGATCTGACCATCGTCGGAGTGTTATAATGAAGAAAGGTGAATGTCTCAGTGGTTTAGAGAACGTTTAAGTTATTAAAATACTCCAGTGTCACTTTTGGAGTAACATTGGCATGATATATAATGTTCTGCTGCATAAATTAAATTTTCACATACAGGTAATTCTATCTATTAGGTTCTTCAGAGATGTTTAGAAGTTCTGAGGCCCGAATTCAGCCAGCTTAAAACAGTAATGGCAGATCAGTTAATGTATGTCAAAGAGAATCTTATATTACCGCACCATTATACGTTTTACTGCAACTGTAACTGATTTTATTGTAACTAAGGTAAATATACCAAATGATAAAACTTATGAAGCAATATCACAATGTTGGCATGTTATTTTAATGTATGTAATATTGCGATTAGGCACGAGGAAAGAGCGGGCCTCTGTTCACATTTGACGTTCACGATGATATTCGTATTATGCACGATGCTTCTGTCAAAACCGAGGAATCACATGTCGGAAAAGTTTTACTTAGGTATTTATTATTAAAAGAATATTTTGCATAATTCTTTTTTATGTTATTTTTTTATTTTTCTCATTAGATCATGGTACGAGAGGAACAAACACATTTTTCCAGCGAGTAGATGGGAACCTTTTGATCCAACGAAAAGTTACAAGTATACAGTGTCGGATAAAAATAGGAAGAAAGCTAAAATCTGATCTTAGATTCAACGAATTGTCCAATTTTGTTTAAAGAATTCAGATTCAAGGACTGTAAATATTATAACCAGATAAATAACTTTGTTTCATCGTACAATTGATTCATTATAAAACAGCTAGATATATATATATATATATATATATATATATATCTATTTAATCTATTTACAATGAATATATATATATATATACCTATATATATATATATATATATATATATATATATATATATATATATATTATTATACAATATAATAATAAAATATAGGTATAGATTTAAAAACAGTAATAGTTTTTTAAAGCGAAAGATAAGAATAGGAATAAAATATGTTTATAGTTTATGTGTTTGAAAGTTAATTTATAATCTTTAGTTTAAAATTATTCAAAGTTATGTTAATAATTTAGAGTTTTTCTGTTTTACATTAAGTGTTTTTATTTTCAATTTTGTTTGCTACAAATATTAAACGAGAGAGAGAGAGAGAGAGAGAGAGAGAGAGAGAGAGAGAGAGAGAGAGAGAGAGAGAGAGAGAGAGAGAGAGAGAGAGAGAGAGAGAGAGAGAGAGAGAGAGAGAGAGAGAGAAAGAGAGAGAGAGAGAGAGAGAGATTGATTGATTGATACGTTTAATTATGCCCGAGCAATGGCTAAGGGGCAAAAAAAGACAACAATGTCTGATTACAACTGCATATGCTCACTCTCAGACAAAGTAATATAATACTAAAACAAACTTATAGCTAACGCAACTTAGGGACTAGCGCAACTTAAAACCTAATAGGGTAACGCAATATAATACAAAAATAGGGAGTGCACAGAACAATGAAGAAAAAAGAAGAAAGAACACAAGACTTACACGTCCGATTCAGATGAAAGCAAGAACATGCGAAGTAGGCTTTTAAATGATGCAAAAGACGATGCTGAGGTAACTGAGTTAGGAAGAGAATGCCAGAAGTAAATGGAGGAAAGCTGGAAAGAGGATCTATAGGCGACTGTTCTATGAGCGGGAATATGAAAAGTTTGAGTAGAAGATGAAGCAAGCCGGTCAGACTTCCTAAGAGTAGGATCAGGCGGAGTAAAAAGTTCACGCAGGTATGATGGTGAGCTCAAGTGCAGGATACGATAAATCTGGCATCCAAGAAAGTAGTACCGTCTATTTTCAACGGAAAGCCAATTCAACCTACGTCGATATGGAGTAATGTGTTCATCTCGCTTAAGGTCGTAAATAAACCTAATACAACAATTGACAAGTCTCTGCAACTTGGTGTTCAGTTCCTTGGTCAGACCATGGTATACAAGGCAACAGTAATCAATATGCGGTATGATCAAGGTTGTTACGAGCTTGATCCTGAGATTGATGGAAAGAGAGTTCTAACCGTTTACGAGTCATTTATAATATTCGTTTTTCTCCATTCTCCTTCACGTACTTGTCCATTTATACAAGTTTTGTCAACGTAACTTTCTAAACAGTAATACTAAGTATCCATCGAAAGATTATGTAAACAAACCGTTGCTTCAACTATCGCATCTGCCGTTTCGAGACTAGTATTTATAGGTTTATGGAAAATACGCCGACTTGCTGGTATGCCAAATGCATTTTCTACCACTAGTCGAGCTCTACTCAATCTATACGTGAATATTCGTTGTTGCCTGATTAGCCTGATCGACGATGGATATACGGTAGCGTCATAAATGCATTCGGTTGAAAGGCCTCGTCAGCTACCGTAACATATGGTACATTATGTCTGATGTTAATGGCAGTGGGATCAGGTAAATTAATTGCATTATTGTAAAATCGTTGTCCCATTGCGGAATGTTTAAATACTCCTCCATCGCGCTGTGTCTGCCTTGAGCACCGATATCAACGATTAAAAATGTATACTTAGCGGACACAAGCGACATAAAAATTATACTATGGAATCCTTAATAATTATAATATGTGCTTCTTGCTTTTTCGAGACACTGTGAAAACAACAGTTATTTGAATCTGTAATAATTTTTTTTCAACTTTTCAAAATTAGACGTTCTTAAAATTGTTTTTATATAATCTTACAATTATAGCAACGCATGCTTAACGTGTAAAGCACCGATACAATTTGGAAAGTTCCATATTTCTTAAAATTCCTCAGCTATTTCTCGTCATTTATCTTGTGTAGGAGTAAATAACACTTCTTCGTGAAAACAATCACATATAGCTTGACAAGTTTCCTTTATTATACCTCATGTGGTACTTCTCCCAGTCCGATAGCGTAATGAAATGCTATGGAGCCCATCTCCACTTGCTACATAACTACAAATTCAGTTCATGAATGCTAATTTAGTATTTATCTTGTAAATATTTTTTTATGTATTGCTTAATATTAAATATTTTAATTGTTAATGTAATTACACTACTGGAAAAAATTGACAACACTTTTCATACCCTGAAAGCCCAATTTTTAGGATATAAAATATTTCCTATTTTTTTACTGCTATACATACCGTATAATCATAGCTAATCTTGCAGATGCTGGAATAGGAACTCTCCCATTAGTTTCCATTTTTGTTATCAAAGGTCCTACCTTTCGTAATATATAGTCAAACGTATCGCGTCATCTTCATGTATTCGAAAAATTTCAATACATCTTGCGACCGCGTTTCATGTATCAAATTACGCCAATCTCCTTGTTGTTTTCGTCGAAGAATAGGATGTACCCAATATTTTTTGTTGCTTTTAATCGAAATAAAATTCATAGAAATTAAAGTTAAATTGCTTGAAATTCAAATAAAATTCCTGTTAAATTCAAGTTTAATTGTTTAAAATTTAAGTGAAATTGAAGTAAAATTCATAGAAATTAAATTAGTTGCAATAATTTTTGGAAAGAGTACTGAAATAATAACATCTGAAAATCGATAGTTAGAATAATTTTGAGAAAGAGTACTGAAATGGTAAAATCTTAAAGACGATAGTTGGAATAATTATGAGAAAGAGTGGTGAAATGGTCAAGTCTGAAAATCGATAGTTGGAATAATTTAGAAAAACAGTGCTGAAATAGGAAAATCTTAAAATCGATGGAATAATTTTGAGAAAGAGTACTGAAATGGTCAAATCTTAAAGACGATAGTTACGATACTTTTTAAAAAAAGTGGTGAAATAGGAAAATCTTCAAATCGATAGTTAGAATAATTTAGAAAAACAGTGCTGAAATAGGAAAATCTTAAAATCGATAGTTAGGAAAGGGAAAGAGACGGGGGCGCCAATGAAATCTACGACATTTATATCAAAGTTATCATTAAACGCTACTTTTTTTACAATATATATACATTTTTTTTACACCTCTACGTTGAAACAACGTTCTCCCTTCGCGGTTGTTTTTTCCCCTTTAGCGAAGACTGAAATAATAAAACAGGGAACGATTATAGCTAGCGTACGAACGCGTTAAATAAAACGAAATAGAGAGAAGGTGAGGAGTGTATATACACTCGTGGTGTATACACTCGAGGTACACTTACCGACGGATCTTGGCGCTGCTCGGCCCCGGCTGCGGATCGTCGGGATCCTCGTACTCGTCCTCCTCGTCCTCGTCCTCGTCCTCCTCCTCTTGTTCCTGCTCCGCCTTCTCCTCCTCGCGCCTGATGCTGAAAAAAGATTAAGTGATCAACACGCAAACGCACGCACGCACGCACGCACGCACGCACGCATACCTTTTCTCCCTTTCCTCCCTTTCCTTCTCCGACTCCTCGTCCAATTGCAGCCTGAGGCTCTCAATTATCCTTTCGTGGGCCTGCCAAACGTCCTCGTCATTGGCCGATCTCGACATAATGTCGGCGGATATATTGCAAAAGAAGTCGGCCCGGACGCGGAAATGTTCCTCCTTGTCCGGCTGCCAACTATTCAAATCTAGATGGGTGTTGAAACACCCCCTAGGCCGGACGGTCAGATTTTCAACGTCCGAATCGGAAGGCGGCGAATTGGGGGTCTTCCAATTCCTCATAAATTGTTTACAGGCTAACGACGCTGCCGCTCCGCCACCCTTTCGTACGACGATGGCGTGGAGTTCGGCGTCCCTCCTCCTAATCCAATACTCCTGTCGTTTTGACAGGTGTATTGGTATCGCCCATTCGTTGCCGCTGTCGTAATCGGTTTCGTTGCCGTCGCTGCTGCTGCTGCTGCTGCTGCTGCTGCTGCTGTCTCTGTCCGCCATCTGTACCAAAGTGAACGTTTAAGAACAAAAGTTGATCGTTCAACTCGACCGTGTGTAAGAAAATGTAACGAGGATCGAATACTTACTTTTCGGTTTGACGAGGTCTCGAATAATTAGGCTTCTCGCTCTCGGGATGTCTAATTATGGAGGTCTCGCTCTCTGGAATCACTATGAAACATAAAAAGAAATAATTATTAGAAATAAAATGGTCCATCGTCGCGCGTAATCGTGGCCGCTCTTGATCGCGCCGCGCGTTTCCTCCTCCCGCGCAAGGAGGGAACACGCGGCGCTCAAGCACCGTCACCACGTCAAGGTGACGGCCACGTCGACGGGGGGGAAAGGGGGAAATGGGAAGGAAAGGGTGGGAGGGCAATGAAATAGACGACATTCTTGTCAAACCTTTTTTTTATTAAAACAAGGGGTACAATTCTATTAGCGCAGTCCGTATCTTCGCGCTACTTCTCCTCCTTCTCGTCCTCGTCCTCGTTCTCGTCCTCGTCCTCGTCCGTCCTCGTCCTCGTCTTCGTCCTCGTCCTCATCCTCGTTCTCCGTCTCGTCTGGTGTGTCGTGCAAAAAACTTATAGTGCACTTTTTGTTGTTTTCGTTCTTCGACGTTGTCGTTAATCGTTTTGGCTTGTAGTGCGGCTTTTCTATGTGCCTAGTGTGGTGATCAATAGGTATCGGTTTGAAGGGTTCCGGCGGCTTATCAACGATAAGCGCTTCGCGCTTGATGCTGAAAAGAGAAAAAGTGATTAATACGCACGCACGCACGCACGCACGCACGCACACACACATACACACGCACGCTTAGTATATATACTCGAAATACTTACCGACGTATCTTCGCGCTGCTCGGTCCTGGCTGAGGATTGTCGGGGTCCTCCTCCTCCTCCTCCTCCTCCTCCTCCTCCTTCTCCTTCTCCTCCTTCTTCTCATTCTTTTCCTTCTCCTCCTGCTTCTCGTCGTCGTTTACGTAGCTGCTGCCGCTGCTGCTGCTGCTTTCGTCGGCCATGTTCGTCTGTAAGAAGGAAACGTTAACAAGATTAAAGTTATTCGTTAAAGTTGATCGCGTAATAAAATAAATAAACGATCGAATACTTACCTTTTTCCGAGTGATGCTTGAATGAATGGATTATCTGAAACGTGAGAAAAAAAATTATTAGGAAAAAAAGTAGTCGAACGCTAGGAACGACCGTGGATTCGCGTAGGGCTCGTCGAGACGAGTAAAACGAGGTGCGACAACATGGGGTTTGGGACAACCTTCATTGTCGTGTAATTGTAGCCGCTCTTAGTCGCGCTGCGTGTTCCCTCCTTTTTCTCTTGACAACGTAACGTAAACATTTTTTGACGGTCCTACCACTCACAAGCGACCCATTTTTTTGTCAGTCAAATATCATAATAGTCGTAGAATATATCAAAGAATTATGGTGCAAAATGACTGACGTACCGAAATGACTTGAAAAACATATATTTTGCACAAGTGGGGGTGGCTGTACCACCCAAAGCGACATACTTTTTTGTCAATCCCCGGAGCTTTAGTCATTGAATAACATTATGAATCACCACAAAAAGTTTCACAAGTACCAAAATAATCACGAAAAAATTGAGCTAGCTCACCTACTGGAAGAATGTGTCGATAAAAATGAATTAGATGAATCAACTTTAAATACATTTAAAGAAGAAAGATTCGCGTATCGAGTAAAATATAATTCGTTGAAAAAATTGAAAATTCTGATTGTTTTTTTACATTAACGTTACGTTTATACGTACTTGGTATTGTGCGTATATACTTACATGAATATTGTTTCTCATATATTGATATATTCAATTATGATTTGTGCAAACAATAATCGTCATTCGTACAGACAGAAAATGAGACTCTTCTTTCACTGTCGTTATATAAAGAATACGAAGAAGCTGTAAGCAGGGGAAAATTAACATACGGGAGTTTTTAATAATATAGGCTGCGTTCCACTTATCGCTCGCGACGCTCGCGAGCATCGTTTCGTCCCTGTTTAACATTTGACGAACGAGAAAGAAAAGATTCCATGAGCGTTGTGACGAGCGATAAGTATAACTACGCCACCCATAGCGAAAAGTATGAATTCCGAAGGATATATATGGAGTTACTGCGGCACAATGCTCTTGAAAAATAGACACATTAAAAATAGTACAAGTCTAAAGGATCGTAACGCCCAAAGTGGCAACAGCCCAAAAACCTGTGATTTTTATGAGGTTAAATATATTATTCAAATATTTAATTTAATTATAAATATATGATTATGTCTGTACATTGTTTATATTGTTTTGTAGCAACTCGATGAAATATTTTGTAAATAAAACTTGGATAAATCCCATATCAACCGCAGGTTCTAATTTGCCACTCGATAACAGGCCAGTAAAATGACAAAATTCGGAGAAAATAATACTGACGGCTGAAATTTTTCAAACGGGCTTCTTGTAGGGTACAGTTTTACGTATTAAAAGTCGTCGTCGTGTGTAGACGCTACGTTGCGGGCAGGGGAGGCTCCGAAATGTAAAAAAAAAAAAAACAGTTATTCGCTAATAACTTTGGAAAATATCAACTTTACGGAAATTTATGTAGATATATGAATTGTAGCTTAAAAAATTTCGCACAATTTCGTTTTTTATTCAAGTGCGTACGAACAAATGGAGCAGAGACGAACGTCTTTTCAACACCGGTAGTTTTGCGACGCAAAAAAGGTATACTTGTCATTTGAAAAAGTAATAAAAATATAAGGAAATGTAAAGAGTATTAGGGCTTAAAAATATACACAGAATATACCTGATCTGAATGATAAAAAACAAGAACAGACTGCTATTTGTAGCGTAGTATTAATTTAAAAAATTAGTCGTCTTTAGAATATGTCTTGAAAACAACATCTACGATATGACTTACATCGGAATCATGTATCTTTCTTTAGACCGTACAACTTTTGTCTGAAACATTGTTCCATAACTTGCTAATTTTTTTAGATATTTGCCTGCGTCGATAAAATGACTCACTCTGTATTTAAAAAATAAAAAGATATAAATAATTGCTTAATAAAGAAAAAACAATGATACGAGGATATAGATAATTGACTGAAAAAGAAGAAACAATGATATAGACAACCTTAATCGTAGTGAATTAAATATATCTCATTTGATTAATGTTACAAATTGTTGAACCGTACAGACAAACTGACTTTTATATCACAAAGTAGATTGTAATTCAATTTTATGTACAATAAGAATTAAAAACCAGAAAATTCTAATAAATTTGTTCCGAATAAAAGTCATAATGCGTACGAAAAATGTTTTAAATGTTTTCAAGAATTATATTTTATTGAAAATGGAACGAGAGACATTTCCTGATATAAAAATTTACAAAAAGATATTATAGTTTCCTGTCCTCACCATCATACAGGCGTATCTTGTTTGGAAGAATTAAATAAACAAAATTAAACAATTTCCATTGGACACTTTACATTTGGTATATTTTGATAAAACTAAACTTAATACAATAATGAAAAAGAATTAAGTTATGTCAGTTTTTATCATGTACGGAACCAATATTTTTATTAAATAATGTACCCTCTTACATGTACGCATATTTTTTACACCTAAATATAAATATTCAAATATCGAATGTTAAATATTAAATAGCTGTGCTGACAAACTGTTAAAAAAGTTTTTTATGTTATTATACTGAATATTTATGGAAATTAGAATATAATATATAACGTAATGTTCTCACAATTTGATACATAAATTTAATATCAAAAAATAAACCAGAAAATTATTAAGAGAATTATTGATAAGACAAAATAAATGTATAAATTTTAATATTTTGTGTGCTAATTATCTCCTTTAATTATCTAAGAAAGTATTGACAGAGGATGCCAATATATATATATATACGATTTTATTATATTTTAGATCCGCGAACTATGTTGGGTCCAATAGCGCCCAAGTTAAATTATTGAAATAGAAATCTTCATTTTTTTTTGTCTTTTTTTACTTATTAATTTAAACAACTTTTGTCCGAAACATTTTTTTATGTGTAATACTTTTTAAAATGTAAGAAAACTTGGTGAATTTTTAAAAATATTTTTAGCTCTTACGATATTCTCATAATTGTCCGTCAGAGGAAAAAGTAGTACAGGACTTTCTGACTTGATTTGATCTCAAGAATATGCTGTTGCAATAGTATCTCAAATTTTTTACAAAAAAATATATTTATGTATTAAAGCTCCAAGGAGATATGTATATATCTATACACAAGTATCAAAATGGGAATATTATTGCAACAGCATATTCTTGAGACAAATACTATTTTTTCCTTCGACAAATAATTATCGAGATATTGTAAGCTAAACATTTAAAAAATTTAATTTAGGTCGTACTGGGCCCAACACGGATGCTTGACCCAAAATCTAATAAGATTGTTTATTGGCCCCTTCTAAACCGTTCAACTTTTATCTGAAACATTTTTCCAACGAACCAATACTTTCTGAGATAAATGACGGAGATAATTGGCACTTAAATTGAAATCACCCTGTGATATAGGGTGCATCATTTTAAGTGATTCAGCTGAATATCTCTTAAAGTAAAAGAGATTGGAAAAATTGTTTTAGACAAAAGTTGTTTGGTTCGAAGGGGGACGTAAGATGGTGTCATTGGTTTCACCATGAATGGTCGTTTAAAGCTCACGTGAACGACACCTGTAATTTTTGAAATGGAAACCCATATTTTCCAATACATATTCTTGTAGCTAATTTCGCCAGCTTTTCAAAACACTATAATTAAGTATTTTTTCGTTAAGAACTTTTGGAATTATAAGGCATGAAAGTTGTAGTATTTAGACATAAAATACAAAATATCTTGTAAAACATTATTTTTTTTGGTAATGTTACTTTAAAACTTTTATGCACAGAATAATGAGACGAATCAATTGATACGAAAAAAGGCATAGTTTGTTTAAGAAAAAATATGTAATTTGCAACACGCATCTGCATACTTTTTCTTAAAAGCAACTATGTTTTTTTTTTTCATACCAATTGATTCGTCTCATTATTCTGCGCATAAAAGTATTAAGGTAACGTTACCGAAAACTTAATGTTTTACAAGATATTTTGTATTTTATGTCAAAATACTAGAACTTTCAAGCCTTGTAATTCCAAAAGTTCTTAACGAAAAAATACTTAATTATATTGTTTTGAAAAGCTGGCGAGATTAGCTACAAGAATATGCATTGAAAAATAGGGGTTTCCATTTAAGAAATTAAAGGTGTGTTCGCGTGAGCTTTAAACAACCATCTATCGTCAAACCAATGACACCATCTTATGTCCCCCTTTGAACCAAACAACTTTTGTCTGAAACAATTTTTCCAATCTCTTTTACTTTAAGAGACATTCAGCTGAATCACTTAAAACAATACACCCTATATATTTCGTATGTAGTCTACTATGGAACACAATAATTAACATTTTTTAAATATATTTTGTAATACGGAAACTTTTTTAAAAGACAGCTTTTTAAATTTATCTAAGTTTGACAGTAAAACCATATAATAATAAAATATATATGTAACATTCACAAATTATAAACTCAGATATTTAACATGTATATACCATTACTTGTATATTTTAATGCTACGTATAAAAGAAATGTAAAACATAATTTTTTATTTTTTTTTACAGATGTACTTGTCTTTTACAAGCTGTATTGTTATAGAAAAAAATATTTTTGAAATCACTTTGCAATATTTTGCAAAAAAATATATAAAAGTAAAAATTTTTTTCGAAACACCCGAAAAAGTTAACTGTTATAATTGTTGGTTGTTTAAAATTACAATAGTTGTGATTTTTCTTATTAACGATGTATTATTGACATGAAATTCTATATAAAACTGTCTATCTAGACTAAAATAACTATCGAGTAAGACAAATGAAATTTCCATTCTAAATTTTATTCTCGATAATGTAATAATAATTCTATATGTATATTATTATCATTATAGCTTCTTAATTGTACGTAATAATTATACATCTCGAAATTATCTCAAGAGACTGTGATTGAAATTGATCTCACGAAGCGTAAAACATCGCGTATTGTATAACATACATCTTCCAAAATACAAACACCTGTAAAATAATCATATTTTATATTTTTATTTGCAAGAATGAAATAACAATAACAATTTCTGCAATATATCTCACCGATTTTAAGGTAGTACATCCGTAAACTCATTTTTTTAGGAATCTTGCAAAAATTTAGACAGCATATTAACGTAAACGTGTTCTACACACATGTACAATGTAAATAAAAGTTAGCTTTTTTTTACATACGTGTATTTAATGAAAAACTAGATGATAAAAGAACTTGTAAGAATATGACGGCTAACCTTTAAAGATGTATAATAGTATACATTAGTGTGTGTATATATATATGTGGACAGAAAGGTTGTCCGACTTATACACCCGTATTCTACTGCTACGAATACGGCTCAAGTAGTCGGACAACCTTTCTTCGGACAACCTTTCTGTCCGCGACTATACATATGAGATTTACACACATCCGTAACACGGACAATCCCAGCCAAATACCACAATGTCGTTTATCTGTATAATTGACTGTTTAACAGTATCGTCACGGACAAACTACCTTAAAAATGTTCCAAATGATATCGAATGATCGAGACGGTAATTTTATATGTATTGTGTTACATACCTTTAGACACCGTAAACACACACGCGGTTGCGTCAAATTCCAGAGACAATCCTACAAGTACATAAATATTTAATATTTTTCATAATTATACGCAAAAAGGGACAGCAAACACTCTACTTACAAATTGGAATACTAATGGCTTCTTTCGTTTGCTTCGTTCGTTATGAATCCTTGCTCAGTTCACGGATGCGCATCGCGTCATTGACATAAAATATCAAGACTAGAACCACGAACGTAATAAATCATGATAATCGCGCAAACTATCCCTGTCGGTAATCCTCTAGTTTGTTGATAATCGCGTATCGACGTATCGATAAACAGTATGTATTAGCAATCTTATAATACATAATGGTGGAAAAAAAGAATTAATTATAAGATATTACAATACCGCGCGGGATCCCATACTGGAAGTCTAGCTTGCTTATACGTTTTTCTTTGTGCGTTGGCTTACGTGTCGCGTAACGCAAGACGCGTACTTGGCGCGAAACGCTATACCGTGTCTCTCTTGATTTTACAAAATTGCGAGATTTGAGTCAAAAAGAAGAGGGGGAGGGTAGTGAAAAATATCAAAAATGCAAATAATGCACTGCAATTGCTTGTATGTAAGATGAAAAATATTGTCGATTTAGCTACGAATGAAAACAAAAATTTGTTTTTAAAAGACCAAAAATGGATCGCACAGGGTATCATTGTAGCGCCCAATACTAAAGAAATGTATGATAAATGAAAAAAAAGTTGTAATAACGAAGAGACTGAATATGAATGTAAAAATTATTCTAAACTACTGCAAAAAGTTATTGATAGAGCCAATTTGTCATATGCGATAAGAATAATTAATGACGTTGAAGAAAGATGTAATAAATAGTAAGTCTCTTTGGAATTATGGTTCGAGAGAAACGAAACGAAAAGAAATCTAAATCGAGTGGTATATGTATAGTCAAATTAAAACCGAGGGGAAAGTTATCGATGATCCTATAAAACTTAGAGGGTGCAGTCCCATTAAGGTGCGATTTCAATGACGCTAGAAACCAGCGCGGCAGCGTCAAGAAAATGTAGTGGGGGAAGAAGTTTCGTTGAATTTTGCGGTACGCTAAAAAGTTGAGACGGTCTGAACTTCGAGACCCCACTACATTTTCTTGACGCCGCCGCGCTGGTTTCTAGCGCGTCAAAGAAATCGCACCTTTTTTAATTATTGAACGCATATATGTGGATTTTTTTTACAATGTGGTTTTACCACATTGTTTTTCCATATGGTTTTAACCGCATGATTTTCAGCACGTAGATATTTTCATTGCGAACAACATATCAAATATTATGCGATTCATGTAGTTATACATGTGTTTGATATTTGCAGGCTGTAAAATGCGGTTACTGTGGGCAGATAATGTACGGATCCTGTGTGTGCGGAGATTCAAGCCCCCATAAGTGCTTCGAAAGCTATGACGAAAGTATTCGTGTCCTCGCGTTGTCGCGACGAGAAGGGGCGTGCTACAATGAGTAATTTTATTTGAAAACAAATATTTTTTAACATTTGTTTGCAAAAATTAAATATATTTAATAAGTATATAATTTATGTGTAAACAGAATTGAAGGAAATAGGAGAAAGTACGCAGAGAGACGCACTACCATCGGAGATGAGTAGAGCGCAATGAGTCTACTTCATACTCGGCAGACATCATGGACGAGATGCTCATCGATGCCGTAGAGCAGAGACCAGGTCTATGGAATCAAAAGTTGCCAGTTCAAAAGCGAAGCTCCTGTGTACGATGAGAATTGTGGAATCAAGTCTTTAATAATCTTGGTAATATATATATATTATCATTTTACTTTGTTTTATGTACTCATAAATGTATATTTAATGTGCACTCGCAAATGGGCTAAATATGTACGTTTGTATTCGTGTAAGCGAGCTGTAGCGGGATTTCCCATAACTCCGACAGTTTTAGTATTATATATGCGCAGGTATTATATATGTTAAAAAGCTGCGCAATGATATCGAAACTCGTTAAGGATTTACAGAATCCTGCCTCTGAATTCGTTATTTAAACTAGGAATTTTCAGGTTTTAAAGATGTAGCGTGGATGAAATCTCGATGGACATACCTCCGAGAGACTGCTATTCGAAAGCTCGTAAAAAAATGAAAAGTTACGTACGCAGCGAATCGTGTGCGGAAGCGGGACGTCCGCCAGAAAAGTACATTCCGCTTCTGTTCAAGGATGCAATTTCTAGACGAGGCTGCACAAGAAACCCCCCGTACGTAATAACTTGTCTTATATGGATGGGTAAAAGCTATATATAGTGGTGTAAGTTAAAACTGAAAGTCAAATCTGAAAAATGATGGAATATTTTGATGAAACAGTGCTGAAATGATCGAATCTTAAAGACGATAGAATAATTTTGAGAAAGAGTACTGAAATGGTAAAATCTTTAAATCGATAGTTACAATATTTTGGAGAAACAGTGCCGAAATGATAAAATCTTAAAAACGACAGTTGGAATAGTTTTAAGAAACAGTGATAAAATAGGAAAATCTTTAAATCGATAGTTAGAATAGTTTTAAGAAACAGTGATAAAATAGGAAAATATTTAAATCGATAGTTAGAATAATTTTAAAAAACAGTACTGAAATAGTCAAATCTGAAGAACGATACTTAGAATAATTTTTAGAAAGAGTGCTGAAATGGTCAAATGTAAAAGACGATAGAATAATTTCAAGAAAGAGTACTGAAATGGGAAAATCTTAAAACCGATAGTTGCAATAATTTTGAAAAAGAGTGCTAAAATGATGAAATCTGAAAGACGATCGTTAGAATAATTTTAAAAATCAGTGCTGAAATGATAAAATCTAAAAGACGATAGTTAGAATAATTTTAAAAATCAGTGCTGAAATGATAAAATCTTCAATTCGATAGTTAGAATAGTTTGAAGAAAGAGTGCTGAAATGGTAAAATCTTAAAAACGATACAATAGTTTCGATATAAAGTGCTGAAATGGTACAATCTTAAAAACGATGCGATAGTTACGAGAAAGAGTGCTGAAATAGTCAAATCTGATAAACGATAGTTACAATAGTTTCGAGAAATAATGTTGAAATAATTAAATATAAAAATCGAACTTTTCAGTTTTAAAATATTGACTTGTGTGCATAGATGCGATTTATATATCGCACAGATTGCATCTATGTACACGAATCAATATTTAAAAAATTTTAACTTACACCACTTGCACTATGGCTTTTACCCCTCCATATATAGGCTTTAATATATATGAAAAAGTACACTTTTTTACATATCTTTGCTGTTCAATTTTAGTACAACGAGCTCTCTACCACGGAACATATGTCGCGATGAAGATAATGCGCGGATCCTGAACGATTTGGAATTAGAGGAATGTAATGTGTCTTCTCCAATAACTTGTAGCACGCCAGACAATCCTGAAAGAACGGGAAATTGGGCTAATTGTAGACCAGTGAAAAAAAAAGTGAGCTAATTTTGAATAATTGATAATAATCGACACACGTCTCATACATTTTCATAAATAATTGATACATCTTCGTATTATAATTGTGTTGTTTTTTTCATGGACAATCAGCTTTGTTTAACAATGTATGAAAATGTAGGAAAATTCATTACTTTGAATGCGTCAAATGGAATTGTTTGTGTTACAGGAAGACAGCGCGATCCCGCGATGCGCAGGCACTGCGTAACAACATATTGCAGCGGTTACTTCGCGAAAATGCGAGCCGAAGAAGGATGTGCGGTGGACAATTTCCTGGAGCAGTTGGGAGATATCCTGCGTAGATTGTGTGTTATCTTCGAAGAAGGCAAATGCAAGTAGAGCTGCTGCGTCTCGTTCGCAGGACGGAAGACGAAGAATTAGCGGAGGCGAAACATATGAAAAGCGACAAAATTTTTCGTATTATTATTCTATTATATTTTGTATTCTATTATCATTATAAATTTTTATCTTTCTACCAATACATTATACATTACGTAATAAACAAATAAAACATTTATTTCTATTTCAATAATTTTTTCAATTTTTTTCTATTTCTATTATTTTTTACTAATTTGTTGCTCGGTACAAAATATAATGCGCGTGTAATCGTCTGTTTTATTTCAGACTGCGAACACCATCCGTCCACCGTCGGGAAGCCTTTCGTTGGCAAAAACGTACGCGTTCTTCGTCGTACCATTTCACATTGTGTACCGTGTGCAACCGTGGAATAAAAGCTCTCGCATAGATATAGCAAATGTCATTGGCGCGCACTTTTCTTTCCCTTTCTTTCTTAGCGCTCGATCCATATTCCCCCGAGGCGTAAATCTGAAAAACAGTACAGTTTGTTGCATTAATCGTTAACCTCACAATTCTTAGAATATAACAGATAAAGTACTTTGTTAACAGTTGCGGCGGTCGACAGACCGCGCACGCAAAAAACCGCGCCTGCGGAACGGCAACCAATGTTACGCGTACCAAGCCGACGGAGCCGGCAGAACGGCAACCCGCCGACGCGCGTACGATAATATACTACAGTAATATATTATTAATTACGAGAAAGTGGTCTCTAATCGGCCATCAATACTCGTCATTATGCCGATAGTAAAGTTAGGGACACTATTGACAGCTAATCATAATAACAATGTTGGCACGATGACGAGTGTCGTGGTTTTTATGAAATGGAGCGAGTGACCGATTCAGACCAGGTGACCGATTGAAGACCATTTTCTCCTATATATAATTATTAGTTATTTTAATTAACCAGTTATTTTTATTCGTTCAATCATTTATTAGTTATTTTTAAAAAGAATGTAATAGAATATATATTAATAATTGAAATATCATTACAAAATGACATGGTACTTAATCTGTTACTGAAAACTATTACAACCATTGTAAGTGTACGATGATGAAAAAGTTAAAATTTGTTTACAAAAAGTTAGTAATTGTACGTTTGTTTTTTGTATTTTTTTTAATATTACTCAATTACAAATTAATAGTTGCTTTCCATTTACATGGAAAATCAGATAATTCTCACTTGTGACGTCGTAACTCAGTTAAAAGCACATTCTTTTTGCATGCTGGCAAGAAGAGATTCGACTCAGTTTTTATCAACCGATCAAGACCGTGTGCTTCAACAAATCTAATAAACTAACATTGAAAGTGAGTACGTGGACCTGTATCGTTATGCGATAGCTTTGTCACCAAAATAAACAGGTAAATACAAAACGACATATCCTACCCGAGTATGAAATACTCAGAAAACTGAGTGACATTGATCACTCGAGTGTAAATGGAAAACAACTAATGTTATTTAGTTTACGTTAACTATGAAAATTAATGTTATTCGTACACATTTCGAACCATTTAGTTTTCAAGTTTTCCAAAACAAAACTTACGAGATTTTATGTCACGAGATGAAATGAAAATAGAGATATTGAAATTGTTTTGTGGATAAATCTTGTATTTTCAGACACTGGCACTCTGTGCAACGTTAACGAAATTGACAGTTACCGCTAAATGGATCGAATGAAAAGATATAGATTATTTCTGGAGACCTTTGCTGATAAAGAATGGAGCACGCGGTAACGATTGCTTTGTCATTTAGATATAAAGGATCTCTTATTGATTATGCAACGAGAAAGGAAAGACTTCTGCTAGATATGAATAAAAATATGGATACAAAAACATTTAACGACTTTTATAGCAGTGGGACTGCCAGACTTCATTATGAATAAAATAGACAGAGAAGAACGTGAAGATTCAACAAAACTGTTAAATGAAGTAAGGAGAAATGAGAGTTTAGTAAATAAAAAAAAGTTTTCCAAAGAAGAAAGAAGAGAAATTTGAAAATAAAAAAAAGACTGAAGAAAAAAGGCCATGCAACAACTGTGAAAGTTTAAGCATATCCAGGAAAGGCATATCCGGATATCATCCGGAGGAGTCGTGCTGGAGTTGAAGAAGAAAGAAAATAATAAACCTAGTGTCGTAGGAAACAACTTAGTAATAGAGGTAGAATTGAACACAGAGGAAATAATTAACTAGATACAACACCATTAGTCAAAATTAAAGTAATACTAGAAGATAAGTTGGAGATAAAAGAGATCTGTGAGACTCAGTCTCAGATCTCACTGATAAATTGAAAATTAGTTAGTCGCGTAGAAGATAGAGATATGAATAAAATACATTTAAAAACGGCTAATGGTGTGAAGAGAACAAATGGTGTAACAACTATTGAGGTAAAAATCTGTAATATTGCAAAAAATGACAGATGTACATATTGTTGAAAGAGATGATTTTGAAGATTTTATAATAGGACTAGAGACACCTCATTGAAGAATATCATACAGTCCATTTGCAGCATCGGTAACATTGGCATTTAAAAAAGAGGAAAACAAAATGTGTAGACTTTGCATTGACTTTAGAGACCTAAATTAAATAATAGTACCACAAGCTCAACCATTCCCGATGATGGACGATTCGATAATAAAAACGAGAAACTGCAGATATTTCACAACGCTGGATATAAACTCAGCTTTCTGGTCTATTCCATTCCGAATTGAAGACAGAAGTAAAACAGGTTTCGTTACACAAGATGGACACTTGCAATGGACCTCTGCCTACCATTTGGCTTGAAAACATCACCGGCAATTTTTCAACGAATTCTAAGTAGCATCTTAAGAAAAGATCGATTAGCAGGATTTGCAGTGAACTACATCGATGATATCTTGATATACTCACCGTCGTTTTTTGGAACACATTGAACATATAAAACAGGTATTACCGGCAATAACCGAAAAAAAGGTTTTAGATTAAAGTTTAAGAAATACACATTCGCCTCGGATTGAATAAAATATTAGGGCTATATAACGACGGTACAACTCGGTAAGACCAATTAAAGACAACTTAGCTTCAATTAGAGAATTCCCCACTCCAAAGACACAAAAGGATGCAAGATGGTTTTTGGGGTAAATACATTTTTATCGCGAGCACATACCAAGAAACGCCAATACTTTTAGATCCGCTACATAAGCTGTTAAAGAAAAATGATAAGTGGGTATGGTCGGAAGAGTGTGAAAAATCATTAAAGAAAATTAAAAAACTCCTGTGCTCCCAACCAATATTAGAGATATTTGCTAAAGATCTGCCTATACACAGATATGCATCAGATAGAAGGTATTGGCGCAGTGCTGAAACAAGAGCAACCAGATAACAAAGAAAAGCCAGTTGCATATTTTTCGATAAAACTTAATGAAATGCAAAAAAGAAAAAAAGCTATATATCTAGAGTGTTTGGCAATAAAAGAAGCGGTAAAATACTGACAACAATGCGGCTTATAGGAAGATCCTTCGCGGTATTAGTAAAATTTAAATATAAAAGCAAAAACATATAAAGACATGGGTGATGTAACCTATTATTTATCGCAATATGATTTCAAGATAACATATATTTACCAGGAAAAAAGAATTTGGAAGCAGACTGTCTGGAGCAGAAACACAGTGTAGTTGGAAGCAAAAGAGAACAAAGAGGAACTGTGGAGAATAGTAAATTTAATAAAAATAGATGATATGAAAAGAGATGGAGAGAAAAATCGGGTAATAAAAAACTAGAGACCAGGCATAATATAAAAAGATGGAATATTCTATATAGAAAAAGTAAGAAAATAAGAAAAAATAGTTTTGTCAGAAGATTTCAGTAGGAAGATCATGAAATAAGTCCACGAGGAATGGTGTAATGTAGGGGCATTAGACAAACGCGGAAGAAAATTAGCCCGGTCTACACAGCGAAAAACTTGTATAAAAAATGTAAAAGAACCATGCAAAAATTGTGAGGTATGTAAGACAAATAAATCGAGGTCAAGGAAAATACGGGTTAATGTCATACTTTGGACCAGCAACGAAACCATGTTTGAAATAATGAATTAATAAATGAAACAATTGTAATCATGATTGAAAAATAAATTAAAATTATTTTGTACTAACTTGTTACTTGGTACAAAATATATACTGCGTAATCGTCTATTTTATTTCTGACTGCGGTAGTAAACACCATCCGTCCATCGTCGAGAAGCCTTTCGTTGGAAAAACGTACGCGTTCTTCGTCGTACTGTTGTATATTGTAACCCGAAAGCTGTCTTTCTCCATTTTATCCTTCACACTTGATCCATGGATTCCCCCGAGGCGTCTGAATCTGAAAACGGAAAAGTTTTATTACAATCGTGTGACGAAATCAATTCTTTCCTTGCCCATCGGCGTCGATCCGTCGTTGTCCGTCGTTGTTTTCAAGGTATGCGGTGTGACGCGAGGATCCGGGAAGTCGGCAGCGGCAGCAGCAGCGACGATCCATCCGAGGCAGGGACCTGAAACCGATAAAAAAGAATTACTAAACAGCACTTGCGATTTTTTCTATACTATAGGCACTAATCTAGCCGGAATGATGTACATTCCTAATCGTCCCGACTTAAAAAAGAATCGGATAAATAACAAATCGATTTTTCTTGATCCTACTACAGCTGGAGAAACAACTAATGTCACAAACGGTCTACGAAATAAAGACCTGGTGGAGCTGATGGGGGATCGGTGCTCAGATTGTTAAGTCGAGATTGTATGCGAAATTGCAGATCCACTGAAGTATGGTTTTAAATGTATGTATGAAAAATGGTGAATGGCTGGATAACTTAAAGTATGGCCCGTTGTTGTAACCTATTTGCAAAGCTGGGGAAAGGTGCAATGTGTGACTGATTACCGACCGATCTCGCTATCTAACTTTGCAGAAATTATCTAGAAAATACTCCGTAAAATAATGCACAAGTTTTTCACTGACTCAAATATTCTGTCTGAGAAACAATTTGGGTTCACGAAAGGTAATAGTCCAGCAGCCACCGCCTGTTTTTTTCAGTGATCGATAACAGGCTAAATTTTTGTCGAGTAGGTTCGGTTCGACAAAACGCCCAAGTTCTTCCCTGTGAAATTTCTCTATAAAGATAGCTAATGAAGTGCACAGTTGTAAAACATGTTAAATTGATGTGGGGTGCAAAATTATCTGACTAACAGTAAGTTTGTCATTGAAATGTTAAGATAATTGGATAATAAACTGGAAAAAACAATTGTTGTACAAAATGGATGTGGTTCGACTGGAGCGTCCTCCGCTCCGAATATGTCCAAATAACGAGACCATAAAAATTATTAATAACCAGCTGATTATTTGTATGCAGCTTAGTAAATATTTGTATAATGAAATGACCACATAGTCCTACAAATGTGACGGTACGTTTTCCCAGTCCTACTTTCAAGTTGTCTATTCCACGGTAACACTTATTTCATTAATAACAATTGACAGGGAAGAACTTGGGCGTCTTGTCGAACCGAACCTACTGGACGAAGATTTAGCCTGTTATTAATCACTGAAAAAAACAGGCGGTGGCTGCTGGACCATAAAGGTAGTAAGGATGCTCTCGCACTAATCTCAAATTATATGTACGAAAAATTGAACGATGGTACATGCGCGATTGCAACTTTCCTTGACTTGGCAAAAGGCTTTTGATACCGTGAATCATGAAATACCGCTGGACAAACTGTACGACTACGGAATAAAGGGAAATCGTTACTCATTGTTGAAAAATTATGTAAATAATAGAAAACAAGCTCTGATTATGATTGTAAATCATTCTCGATGCTAAAAGGAATGATTATCGATGAATGAAACAATTGTAATCATGATTGACAAATAAATTAAAATTATTTTGTACTAACTTGTTACTTGGTACAAAATATATACTGCGTAATCGTCTATTTTATTTCTGACTGCGGTAGTAAACACCATCCGTCCATCGTCGAGAAGCCTTTCGTTGGAAAAACGTACGCGTTCTTCGTCGTACTGTTGTATATTGTAACCCGAAAGCTGTCTTTCTCCATTTTATCCTTCACACTTGATCCATGGATTCCCCCGAGGCGTCTGAATCTGAAAACGGAAAAGTTTTATTACAATCGTGTGACGAAATCAATTCTTTCCTTGCCCATCGTCGAGAAGCCTTTCGTTGGAAAAACGTACGCGTTCTTCGTTGTACTGTTGTATATTGTAACCCGAAAGCTGTCTTTCTCCATTTTATCCTTCACACTTGATCCATGGATTCCCCCGAGGCGTCTGAATCTGAAAACGGAAAAGTTTTATTACAATCGTGTGACGAAATCAATTCTTTCCTTGCCCATCGGCGTCGATCCGTCGTTGTCCGTCGTTGTTTTCAAGGTATGCGGTGTGACGCGAGGATCCGGGAAGTCGGCAGCGGCAGCAGCAGCAGCAGCAGCAGCAGCAGCGACGATCCATCCGAGACAGGGACCTAAAACCGATAAAGAAAAATTACGAAACAGCACTTGTGGCGAAAGTGCTTGTGAAGATGGTGATTGAATTTGACGTTAACAAAAAGGAGGATGACGATGCGGTGAAGGTAGAATAAATGCTGGGAAAGAAGTTTGTCCAACACTCGTCGTCTTTTTCATATTCTTTTGACATGTAATTACTGGCAGTTCCGAACCGTCGAAATGTATACGTACCATTATACATGTCAATGTCATAAAAACAAACTAATTTTATTTGTGAACGAAGAACATACTTGCGAGGCATAATTATACTCTGTCCGTCAAAAATAAAGATATTGACAGTAAAGAGACCATTGTGGCCCCACGTACAGGGGTGCACATGTACGCTGTCTCTTGTCCATATTTACCCGTTTTTGAGCTACACTACGACCTGCTCAGGTCTTTCGCTCTACCAAATCGCTGGCGAATTAACGTAGCACGCATTTCGGCGGAATCTTTGCCCGATGGTAATCAAATCAGGCGATGAGATTATGTCACTCGTGTTTCGATTTGATTTCTGGATATTGATCGCGTATCTCTTTTGTTGGTGTAAATTGTGAAAAAATTAAGTTTTATTAAGAAATATTGAATTCGACCGGTAAAACTTTTCACTTTTTACGAGTTTATGCTACAGGGAAACATACGCGTGTGATTATGATATCCAGAAATGACACGAAATTATAAATGACATAACCTAACCTTATCGTCACACGCGACACGCAAAGTAATTTATATATGCAACTCACCTGACGTTTTATTCGACGAGCTACCCCACATCCGATGCTCCTCCGAGTCGTCTTTGCAAAAATTTTTGCCGGTATATTCCTTCCACTTTTTCGCGCGTACACGTAGTTGGGATTAGCTTTGACAAAAGCGATCGATTCTTCCTTTATCCAAGCGTCGCGCGTTCGCGTCATCCTCTTCGTCATTTACGTCGACGAACATTTCTTCGTCGGACGTGCTATTTTTGAATATTTTATTCGATTAAAGACGAAAATTTATGTAAATAATAAAACTGACACACGGGTTGCGTTTGAAAATTCATCGACTCACTCAGCTCCGATGACAGAAGACCAAGCAGCTGAATAGCAGTCGAACGTGATTGGCTGTTACTTTGAAACTAAAACCAATTTGACGCATTGTCTGCTGAACGCGCCCTATTGGCTCGCGATACCTGCCGCGTAAACCGTATTAGGTAGTATGCGGTACGAAATGGAAATATTTTCTACGACTACTGCTACGACCTACGACTCTGCATTGTAGATGGCCCTTCGAGTAAAGCCCCTTGCACAATGCCAGGCAACAGGCAATAGGAACAGGGAATAGAAATCAGAAATCATGTATAAATGCAGAATAAACAGTGACACAGGCAATAGACACAGAGTTTCCGTCACGTTGGAAATTTTATGCCTATTGCCTGTTGCCAACCAATCATAGCATTCAAACTTTTTAGGTTGTAATTAACGATTTTTTGGTTATTTCCTGTTCCTATTGCCTGTTGTCTGGCATTGTGCAAGGGGCTTAATAATCTTAAGCGACAGGTCAACGCACTCGTCAGGTACCGCGCACGGCGTTTGTGTACCCGCGCGTGTTTGATCGGTCGCTGTGTCTCATTGTGTCTCACGCTGTGACCTCATCGGCGAAAAGTGAATAAGCTTGCGAAATATACAGGTAACTTTTCAACGGTTTATCCAAACCCCATATCGTGTCGCGTATCGTTTTACTCGTCTCGACGAGTATTTTACGAGCGAATCCACGGTCGTTCGTCGCGTCCAACTTGTTTTTTCTAACAATGTATTTCTTACGTTACAGCGTGCGAATCCACTGCGGAGCCTCTATTGTGATCGTCATCCGAACCTGCTGCCTCGGCAAAAGGTAGGTATTCGATAGTTGTTATATTTTCTTGTTACACGGTAAAGTTTAACGAACAAATTTTATCGTTTATTGTTTTTCGTACAGCGATGGACAGCGACAGCGGCAGCGACAGCGGCAGCCCGATTGACGAGCCACGCGGTATGTGATATACCCATATAGCGTTTTTCTTTGGCAAAACTGGTGCGCGCTCAGTGCACATAAAAGCCGTTGTACACAAATCAACGTAATGCGTATGTTTAATATATACGGGTTAAGTCATATTAAGGCGAAAGCCTTAATATTCTTTATCGTACTGTTTGGTAAAATATGTATTGGCTATTTTATCAATTGAAATATTTGCGTTATACTTAAAATATTAAATATTAAATCAGTGTACAACGGCTTTAATGTGCGCTAAGCGCGCACTATTTCTGCCAATGAAAAACGCTATTACTTTTTCTTACACATTTAACACGGTGACAAATTACTTAATCTTTTTTACATAATTCTTACAGATATAGAAGAGATACTTCGATATATTGAGTATCGAAGGCGTCAATATTGGGAGAGACGGAGAGACGCCAATCTGCAAAAATTGATCGTCCGGGCGGGTGGCGGAGCGGCGGCGTCGGTGGCAGCGAAGAAATTTATGATGTCGTGGAAGAAGGGAGACATCATGCCTTCCAATTGGCGGGAAATAATCCAGTCGTACCGGCCAGGAGATTTGAACACGCATCTCGACTTAAACAGCTGGCAACCGAAGCCGTACGAAGCCGACGATTATTTCAATGATCACTGGCGTTACACGCCAGAATTCGTCGCCAATGTAACACCAAGGCAGGCAGCGAAAAAGAGGACCGCCGAAAGGAAAATGTGGCTGGCTGCCGAAGAAGAGCTGGAACGCCGATGCCTCAGACTGCCGAATGCGACAACAAGGTGTGCGTGTGTGTTTTTATGAGCGCGTGCGTGCACGAGTGCGTGCGTGCGTGCGTGTTAATAATTTTATTTTGTTTCAGCGCCACACGAGAACCATCGCCACCGTCGACCTCGTCCGAGGAATCGGCGGAAGACCCCGACGACGATCCACGCCCGGGGCTCAACAGTGGAAAGCGTCGTCGGTAAAATACCTAAAACCTAACGCTACCTTCTCTATTTCGTTTGAAAGTTTATTTCGTTCGAAGCGTGCGTGCGTGTTAATAATTATATTTCTTTTCAGCGCCACACGCGAACCATCGCCACCGTCGACCTCGTCCGAGGAATCGGCGGAAGACCCCGCCAATCCACGCCCGGGGCCGAGCAGTGGAAAGCGTCGTCGGTAAAAAAAAATAAAACCTATAAGATTTACATTCTCTATTCCGTTTCAAAGTTTATTTCGTTCAACGCGTACTTAATCGTCTTGTATTTTATTTCAGACTGCGGTAATACACCACCCACCCGCACCGACAAAGCCTCAATGTTTCACTGTATTTCCCTACTTAACCTCCAGCGCGTAGTTATCATAAATGTCATTGGCCCTCCTTTCCTCCCTTATTTCCCATCTACTTTATCCATATTTCCTTTCCTACCCGTTCACCTTTCCACCACCCCTCCCCCCCCGTCGATGTGGCCGCTACCTTGACGCGGTGACGGGGCTTGAACGTGCGCGTTCCCTCCTCCTTGGGGAGGACGCACCGACCAAGAGCGGCCACGTGTGAAACGAAATGTCAAGATTATTACATCGTTGTCCATCGTTGTCAATTTACACTTTTGTGCTCTTTAGGAAGAACGGCGGCGCGCTCCTACTTCTCCGGCCCGCTGACGCTGCAGCTACTGTGTATAGAACTGCCCCACCGCTACTGCCACACTGCCTCAGCTATACTGTAAATGCCACTGCCTCGGTTGGCGGCGCCGCGCCGCTCCGATCGACGATCACCGCACGCTCCTACTCCAAACGAATCTCGCGCGTCACACTGTCCTCCTCCTCCTCCTCCTGACGTTGCGAACGGAGCATGCGTCTGATAATAGTGGGACGTCGCTCCGAAGTAGGGGCGTCGTTGGACGCGTCCGGCAAAATGTCGTCTAGACGATAATGGTTGCTCGGTAAATGGAATTGTAAAGCAAAGCTTTGACGGTAAAAAATATCCCGGAAAGTCCAAAAGAGAAATGAATGAGCGTAGAAATTTTCATAACATTTCACAGGATTCTGATAGCGAAGACGATAACGATATACTCTCGCTTAAAAGAATCTCGTGCTTTGTTAATGAATTGTTTTTTGCCGCTTGATTATACGGGTCTGCTGCTCCTCCAAACTCTTACATATGCATAGAATATGCCGCTCTCAGTTATATTATATGTGAAATAGATGTTGAATAATGTTAATGAATAGCATAAAATATTACAGTTTATATATACAACGTTTATCACAGGTCTCATAAGATGAGTATACAAACCGTATTGCCTTAATAATGCAGAATCAGCGCTTTGCATTGTAAAAGACTAATTATTGTGTGTCACACAGCACTGACGTAGATTTTGCAACAAATACCACGATACGCTGTTTGTGCCAAAGTGATGGAAATTGAAGTGTCACTGAAAATAAGAAACATCTATCGTATTGGAGTATCTCTAAGAATGTCACCAAACTGCATTTTTATCTTGTTCGAAACATATTCGAATAAACGATACTTACTAAAATAGTGACGTATCAAATTAATGCTCCGAGAAGAATTGGTTCCAAATGACAGTTACAATTATATTTCATAGTTCCCGATATGTTCTTTTTCTTTATGATTACATTAATTTATCTCCCTTACGAATGGTCATTGAAAGGACACGTAGTCCGGAAAAGAAGATATGGAAAATGTACAATTAAGTATGACTCTGCAAATATAATAATAATAAGTTACTTATATAGGCTCATATATTCACATATAAACTCCAATATTTTATCCTATTCATTGACATTATTCAACATCTATTTCAGATACAATAGAACGACCTATTCTATGCATATATGTAATAGTTTGGAAAGCAGACCTGTGTAATGAAGCACCGAAAAAGAATTCGTTAACAAACCATGAGATTCTTTTAAGCGAGAGTATATATCGTTATTGTCTCCGCTATTAGAATCCTGTGAAATGTTATTAAAATCTCAACGCTCATTTATTTCTTTCTTGGACTTGCTGGAATATATAAGTCTTTTACCGTCGAAGCATATTTTGCAATGTCATTTATCGTCCGGTACGAGTAATATAAAATATGCGGTATGATTCAATGTGTTACATATACACAGAGAGCAACGCCATGTATCAATTGTATTGTAGAATTAAAAGATTACGTTGTACAATATTTGTATACTTACATATGCGTGTGTAGATTTCTTAGGAAAATATCTAAATGTATACCATGTGTAGAATTTATACAATCTTACACACATGTATTACATAAATATATAAGTATTCCAATATACATAAGCGCGCACATACGCATACGAGATATCTGAAATAGGCGTTAAATAATGTTGTTAAGCAGCAAAATATCTTAGAATATATACCGAACAGCTTTAGTAGAAATTGATAATAAAGTTAATCTGTACATGGAATTGTATTATATTTTCTTATTTATCGACACTATTGAATGCTTATTTCAGATATCTTATTTATATTACGATACTCATATTGAAGTAATATATGTGCGTAAGATTGTATAAATTCTACGCACGGTATACATTTAGATATTTTCCTAAGAAACACACACTTGCATATGTAAGTAGAAACATTGTACAACGTAAGCTTTTAATTCTACGATACGATTGATACACGGTGTTGCTTTTTATATGTAAAACATTGGAATCCTATAATGCATATTTTATATTATTTGTACTGGGCGATAATTGGCATTGCAAAATATCTAATTTGACAGTAAAAGACTTATATCCCGGAAAGTCTAAAAGAGAAATGAATGAGCGTTGAAATTTTCATAACATTTCACAGGATTCTAATAGCGGAGACGATAACGATGTACTCTCGCTTAAAAGAATCTCGTGCTTTGTTAATGAATTGTTTTTTGCTGCTTGATTATACCGGGTCTGCTGCTCCAAACTCTTACATATGCGTAGAATATGTCGCTCTCAGTTATATGATATCTGAAACAGATGTTGAATAATGTCAATGAATAGTATAAAATATTAGAGTTTATATATACAATTTTTATCAGGTCTCGCGATACGAGTATACAAACCGTATTGCCTTAAGAATGCAGAATCAGCGCTTTGCGTTGTAAAAGACTAATTATTGTGCGTCACACAGCACTGACAGAGATTTTGCAAAAAATACCATGATACGCTATTTGTGCCAAAGTTATGGAAATTGATGTGTCTCTGAAAATAAGAAAGATGTATCGAATTGGAGTATCGCTATAAGAATGTCACTGCATTTTTGTCCCGTTAAGAAATATTAAAATAAACGATACTTACCGAAATAGTGATGTATGTAATTAATGCGAGAAGAATTGGTTCCAGGTGACAATTGTAATAAAATTAAAATTTTGTCTCTGATATGTCCTTTTTCTTGACGGTTACGTTACTCCGTCGACCGTCCCTTACGAAGAGTCATTGCAAGGACACTTGGTCCGGAAAGGAAGATGTGGAAGATTCACCGCGGTTAAGTATGACTCTGTAAAAATAATAATAAATTGTTAATTATATATATGAATAATTATTGTTATTACTGTGCGATGACATTAGGAGAAGAGGTTGAGAATACCGCGGTCTGTCATGACCGCGGTATATTAACCGATTCGCAAGCCGTTGTATTTCTGCTTTTTGCCTGGCGTGTGCTCTCTGTAAATAATCGATAATGTTATTGTATCAGTTCGTAAATTTACCTATAGCGTACCGTTGTTGTGACAAATGTCCTAACCTATCGTCGCGCGTAATGCGTCATCGCGTGGAAATAATTAACGTCGGTTTATATCGCACGATAAAAGCTGCGGTCCACTTGACGCTATCGGAGCGTAAAACGCGCGTAATATACCTATTATAGCCAAGTGTCAATTTACACTTTTGCTTTTTAGGAAGAACGGCGGCGCACTCCTACTCCTCCAGCCCGCTGACGCTGCAGCTACTGTATACAACTGCCCCACCGCTGCTGCCGCCGCTACTGTAAATGCCACACTGCCCCTCAGCTACTGTAAAAGCCAAACTGCTTCGGTCGGCGGCGCCGCGCCGCTCCAATCGACGATCACCACGCTCCTGCTCCAAACGAATCTCGCGCGTCACACTGTCCTCTTCCCGATGACGTTGCGAACGGAGCATGCGTCTGACAATAGTGGGACGTCGCTCCGAAAAATAGGGGCGTCGTTGGACGCGTCCGGCAAAATGTCGTGTCTAGACGATAATATGGTTGCTCGCCAAAAAAGGAGTGGTAATTAACGATATAAATTAAAAAAGTAGATTTAAGAAGAAAAAAAAAGTTAAAAATCGGTTTAAATAGTAAAAAGAAATTCCGATACGCGCGCGCGATCCTTTTAATAATACTTGACGCTTTGTTTTTAATAATACTCGAAATGCTTTTGAAGAATAACCATGAAAGAATTGTGCGATATAAAATCGTATAAAATGTTGCGATAGAAATGTTTTTCAAACCTTTCGCATCAAGATAAATTTTCACAATTCTTACCCGCGAGTTACCTGCTCTGAATCGTTTAACGCGTGAAATAATTTTATAAATCTTTCGATCGAACTCTGTTTCTGAAAAACTGTTTCTCGCGCGATAAATGTGAAAACTTACCAAATTCTTTACTTTGTCAGTGTCAAAAAAATTAACGCAGGTCGTATAAGTTTGACCAAACTGACATTTAATATACTGAAATTGAGAATTATATCGCCCAGTAAGTGAAAAGAATCTTCGGCGAGTATAAGGTCGCATTGAATAAACTTTAACGGGGGAAAGCTTCATCGTCCAAACACAAAGACAAATGGGAAGGGATCGTCTCTGTTCCAGGCAGAGAGGTTCTGGATGAGGTAATTCAATCGATCCTTGTTCCAAGCTGGAACCAAAGTCACTGTGAAATAAACAATGGACGATAAAATTTCAAAGAAATTAATATATTTATCAAATAAAATAAAATGGTATAAATGATATAGTAAATAAAAAAAATAATAGTCGTCCTCTCCGCGCGCGGGGACCACCCGTTCTTCTCCTCATATCTGTCGTGCGTGCCAGGCCTGAAAAAAACGTAAAAATACGTGAATAAACACGTAAAAAATTGTGAAACGCTTGCGATACGTAGCCCTCGGTATCATTTATATCGCACAAACTTACCCTATAGAATAAACGACGGCGATACTCCTCGTCGTCGGCTCGCTGCTGCCGCCGCTGCAGCTCCTGGCGGTAGGCTCGCCGCCGCTCCTGCCTTACCCGCCATCGACGCTGTCCATCGATGTGCCGTCGACGGCGCCGCTCCACCTGCTGCTGTGCGAGACGCGCGATACGTCGATCCATTGCTTCGGATCGACGTAACAATGATCGCAATAGTTGCTCGATCGTCCGACGGTCGGTGTCGGACGATGATCCGCACGGCGCCAGCTCGATGGGGGGACGTCTCCGCGGTTGGGCCGGCGGCGGCGAGATCGTCCTGTCGGTGTCGGACGATGATCCGCGCGGCGCCAGCTCGATGGGGGGAGGACGTCTCCGTTGGGCCGGCGGCGGCGAGCTGCAGCTCGGCAAGTCGCGATCGTCGAACCTAATGGGCCGCGGATAGGCGGGAGTTGTAGGAGGGACGACGACAGCATCACCGGCGGCCAGCGCGGGACGAAGAGACGCATCGGCGAAAACTTCGATAAGGACTCCGGGCATTTCTTCGGCCGCCCGCCGAACGTGCACACCGTAAATTTTCTCGACCCTCGCCTGCTCGCGCGCCCGAAATTCAACGGACGAGTCGTCCGACTCGTCGTCGCTGATTACGATCGCCTCCCGACGATGCTCGTCCACTACTCGCTCATCCATGGTTGTCGGTTCGCGTTACGTTTTCTGAAAAGTAAAAAGAAAATGAATTACGTACGAGTTTATAAAAGATAAATGTAATAAATCGCGTTGAATGAAAGGAATATCTCACAAGTACGTACCTACGGACGAGACGAGACGATACGAGACGAGACACACGTGCACGCGGTTCGAATGGTTCGATGCTGAACGTTCTAGACAAACGGGTAACGTGGCGCGTCGAATGACGAAAGCGCGCGTGTAATTACTCATCCCGCCGCCGCCGCCGGCGCCGCTGCCGCTGCCGCTGCTTTGCGAACACGGATTAAAAATTACTAGACTCACTAGGCCGAAGGAGGCGCTACACCAGGGAGCGTCTATTCGCTAATAGGATTCGCGAATCGTGCATTTTGCATCGTGCATAGCGTGTTTGTTTATACCTTGAGTTTTTCTCACGATAGAAAAAAAGAACGTTATTTTCAAAGACATTCCCAAAGACGCGTGAAAGCGTTTGACGCATCTACATATGCACGTCCTTCAATTGTCAATCTACATTGTATTTCACCTGTGTGTGCTTTTCTCGAATGTCCATTGCCAGGAGGCTTATACGTTCGACGATGTCGTCACGCCTGATACGTGAGTATTTTGACACTTTAGTGCGCATTTTGCCGGCAAAAATAAATTCGTCATACATATGCGGCACAATTGCTTCCTAAGCTGCGCGCAGTGTACTTATATTTCTTCCTTATATCTTTTTAAGCAAAACAATCCACCAATCGCTTACAATCGCAAGAGCTGCTGTCCCGGATGCATATAAATATATTATTAATCGCATTGTTATATATTACAAATAATACACATATAAATGTATTTTTATTTTGGATACTCTATATATAAATGTGTATCTTTTAGAGCCACTCCAGAGGTCAGAAATATTATACACTCGTTCTTCTGTATGTCCAGCGAAGAAGATTTGTCTAGGGGTACGTGTTATTCCATATAAGATATAAAATTTTAGACAATTAGTTGATAGATCACATTTTGATTCCTCTTAAATTGCAGTTTGGCTCCAGAGACAAGGCTGAAGAACGAACAATCGCTTAGCAATGCAATGGCACAGCCATCGACGAGCAGCAGCTGTCGAGAACTGGACGAACGAAATACTCGGGAAGCAATCTTCTATAAACGTTTGATCGCTATATTATTATCAAATCTCGCGATACAGGCAAGTAGTTGTGTCACGTATAATCCAAGAGCGTGGTCTATAAAACCAACGAATCTCGCGCGTCACACTGTCCTCTTCCTGATGACGTTGCGATGAACGGAGCATGCGTCTGATAATAGTGGGACGTCGCTCCGAGAAATAGGGGCGTCGTTGGACGCGTCCGGCAAAATGTCGTCTAGACGATAATATATGGTTGCTCGCCTAAAAAGGAGCAGTGGTAATTAACGATATAAATTAAAAAAGTAGATTTAAGAAGAAAAAAAAAGTTAAAAATCGGTTTAAATAGTAAAAAGAAATTCCGATACGCGCGCGCGATCCTTTTAATAATACTTGACGCTTTGTTTTTAATAATAATACTCGAAATGCTTTTGAAGAATAACCATGAAAGAATTGTGCGATATGTCGTATAAAATGTTGCGATAGAAATGTTTTTCAAACCTTTCGCACGAAGATAATTTTTCACAACTCTTACCCGCGAGTTACCTGCTCTGAATCGTTTCACGCGTGAAATAATTTTATAAATCTTTCGATCGAACTCTGTTTCTGAAAAACTGTTTCTCGCGCGATAAATGTGAAAACTTACCAAATTCTTTACTTTGTCGGTGAAAAAAATTAACGCAGGTCGTATACGTTTGACCAAACTGACATTTAATATACTGAAATTGAGAATTATATCGCCCAGTAAGTGAAAAGAATCTTCGGCGAGTATAAGGTCGCATTGAATAAACTTTAACGGGGGAAAGCTTCATCGTCCAAACACAAAGACAAATGGGAAGGGATCGTCATCTGCTCTTCCAGGCGGAGGTTCTGGATGAGGTAATTCACAATCGATCCTTGTTCGAAGCTGGAACCAAAGTCACTGTGCATCCACACGCTCCACCATCGGATATTGAGCCTGCAAAACAAGATTTTTATGAATAGAACAAGATTGTTAATACAATAAAATATCGTTGTTCGGATATAATTACTATGTACCAGAATCAGCAATGTCTATATACCCATGAAAAAGACATAATCGGCATTACGCAGATTGCCGCGTGAGAACGATCGAAAATAATATTTTGTAGTTAAAAAACTGAGAGCCTGAATTTTTTGGGGCCTGAATTCGGGGATGTGCGCTTCCCTGCGTCAAGTGCCCCCCTATACAGTTAGGGAAATTCCACTTTTCATAGAATCCATCAGCTACGTTACGCGCCAATCCTTTCTTGTCGTGCTGGGTGGTAGGTATATTGGCTGAAGCGAGCTCTTATATAATTGCGTTACATGTCTCGCAGGGATAATCTTATAAACTGTTGAGCGGCCAATGCGGAAAGACCATAAATCTTCGACCACGCGTACTATCAGCGTGCGAGCAAGATATCTGAAATACAGTAATAGGAAAAATATTAGGCTCTGCATTGATAAAGAAACTTATTGTCTTTATTTACCCAAGAGTGACGGCGAGTCTCTCGCACAATTCCGGTGGAAACGGACGCCTCGCATATGCTACGTTTCAATAAATACGGATATGTTTTTTCCAACAGCCAATTAAACTGCGGTCAGGAGTGCGGATTCTTGTATATTCGAAGAATTCTTCGTGATCGCGCATTGGTCTTTAGTTCTTGGAATAGCTGTGAAAAATGTCCTAGTTGATGAAAATGATTATTCGCAATGGCCGCCGACGCCACCATCCAAAGACGTGATAACGTGATAAAATGTGATAAGATGACTGTCAAAAAGACGAAAATAATTAGCTTTGATTAGCGAAAATTATAGTGGTCAAGTATACTAATCTCCTTCCTTATTGATTCCGTCGTGACTTGGGCCTACACCGCGCATACACGATGAAACTGAATGTACGGCATATTTGCATCGACGTTAAAATTAATAATAAATCGTCTTCCCCATATCATCTTTTCACAATTTTGCACGGTAAACTTTTAAATTTGCAATTAAGTTAAGTAAAGTTTGTACTAAAAACAAATATACGATATAATGCAGTCGTAGCGCGCGCGTAACACCTTAATCTTCCGCCACGAAAATTGTCTCATCTCTGATTGGCTAAATTATCGCGTGACATTATTGGTCCGCTACGACTCATTGTACATGCAAATTTCCTACGACTAACGACTCGTGACTTCTGACTTACGATCCAGCAGCGTGCTGTGATTACGACTAACGACTCATCGTAGACTGGCCATTTTATAGATATTTCTGAAATAAAAGTTTCTTGCGCTGTATATGGGAATAGAAATGAACAATGGACGATAAAATTTCAAAGAAATGTATATATTTATAAAATAAAATAAAATCATATAGTAAATAAAAATAATAAAATCAAATGAAATCAAAAGTATATCACACATACTAGGTGCGCAACTAAGTTTCCGGGTTTCACACATAGATGGCACCAATAACACATGTACTCGATTTAAATGTTTGAAGTTGTCTGAAGTTATAGCTTGGACATCTGTTAACAATAACCAGTCGTTATACCAATACATATCGCAACGCAAAAATATTTTTTCTAACAATGGAGATGTCGAATTTTGTGCCAAATAAACAGCATTTGCGGGAAGTTTTGCTTTTCTGTTTTAACTTGAAAAAAAATGCAGCTGAAGCACGTCGTTTGCTTGAGGAGGCCTACGGCGAACATGCACCATCGAAAACTACCTGTGAAGATTGGTTTAAACGCTTCAGAAGTGGCGATTTCGACACTGAGGACAAGGAGCGCTCCGGAAGACCAAAAACAATTGAGGACGCCGATCTGCAAGCGTTATTGGATGAAGATGATACGCAAACACAAAATCAACTTGCGGAGGCATTAAACATGACTCACCAAGGTATTTCCAAACGTTTACATGCCATGGGAAAAATTCAAAAGGAAGGAAAATGGGTGCCGCATGAGTTGACTGAGAGACAGATGGAAAATCGAAGAGCCACTTCCGAAATTTTGCTTTTGCGGCATGAAAGAAAGAGTTTTCTTCATCGAATTGTTACTGGCGATGAGAAATGGATATATTTAGAGAATCCCAAACGCAAAAAATCGTGGCTTTCACCTGGTGAAAAATCAACATCGACGGCACGACCAAATCGTTTTGGAAAGAAGACAATGCTCTGCGTTTGGTGGGACCAGAAAGGAATCGTGTACTATGAGCTGCTGAAACCGGGCGAAACTGTCAATGCGCATCGCTACCGACAACAACTGACCAATTTAAACCATGCATTGCTCGAAAAACGGCCAGAATGGTACACGAGACACAAACGAGTGATATTGCAGCACGACAACGCTCCGTGCCATCGCAGTTCCATCGTCCAGGACACCATCAAAACGCTCAAATGGGATCTGCTACCGCACCCGCCGTATTCGCCAGACCTGGCGCCTTCCGATTATTACTTGTTCCGGTCGATGGCGCATGGCTTGGCTGGGCTACACTTGACCAATTTCGAAGAAGTGCAAAATTGGTTGGATAAATGGTTTCGGTCCAAAGACGCGTCGTTTTATCGTCGCGGTATTCATGTATTGCCAGAGAGATGGCGAAAATGTATAGTTAGCGAGGGACGATACTTTGAATAAGCCATTTTTTGTATTTCTCTTGAAATTTTTCATTTTTTATTGATAAAAAAAACCCGGAAACTTAGTTGCGCACCTAGTATATGTTTAAAATTATAAAATTAAGAGTACATGTCCTCTCCGCGCGGATCCGTTCTTCTCGTCATCTCTGTCGTGTGCGTGCAAAAAAACGTAAAAAAACGTCGATAAACACGTAAAAAATTGTGAAACGCGCGCGATACGTAGCCCCCCCCCCCCATTTCATTTATCGCACCACCTTACCCTATGGGAAGAACGGCGCCGCTCCCGCTCCTCGTCGTCGGCTCGCTACTGCCGCCGCTGCAGCTCCTCGCGGTAGGCTCGCCGCCGCTCCTGCCGCTCACGCCATCGACGCTGCCCATCGATGTGCCGTCGACGGCGCCGCTCCACCTGCTGCTGTGCACGACGTGCGATACGTCGATCCAATGCTTCGGATAGACGTAAGAAGGATCGCAATTGTTCCTCGATCGTCCTGTCGTCGTCGGACGATGATCCGCACGGCGGCGCCAGCTCGATGGGGGGACGTCTCCGTTGTGCCGGCGGCGGCGGCGGCGGCGGCGAGCTCTCGTCCGATGAGCTGCAACTCGCGACGTAACATTCGTCGCGTAAAATGGACCGCGAATCGGCGGAAGTTGTAGGAGGGACGACGACAGCAGGTGATGCGACAGCAGGTCCCGCCGGTGAGGCGGCCGCCAGCGCGGGACGACGAAGAGATGCACCGGCGAAAATTCGGGACATTTGTTCGGTCGCCCGAGTGTGCACACCGTAAACTTCCATCAGCCTCGTATGCTCGGCCGCAAAAAAATCAACGGACGAGTCGTCCGACTCGTCGTCGGTGATTACGATCGCCTGCGGATACTCGCGGTCCACTCGCTCATCCATGGTCGTTGGTTCGCGTTACGTTTTCTGAAAAGTAAAAAGAAAATGAATTACGTACGAGTTTATAAAAGATAAATGTAATAAATCGCGTTAAATGAAAGCAGGAATATCTCAAGTACGTACCTATACGGACGAGACGAGACGATACGAGACGATCGAGAGACACGCGGTTCGAATGGTTCGATGATCTCTGACGATGCGTGAGACAAACGGGTAATAACGTGGCGCAAATGACAAAAGCGCGCGTGTAATTACTCCCGCCGCCGCCGCTGCCGCTGCTTTGCGAACACGGATTAAAAATTACTAGACTCACTAGGCCGCAGGTGGTGCTCTACACATCAGGGCGCGTCTATTCGCTAATAGGATTCGCGAATCGTGAATTTTGTATACCGCGCCGCTTACGTGACGCGAATCGCGATATTTGTCGAAAACGCGCATAGCGTAGCCCAAGCGCGTTTACGCTTGACGCGCTCTCTACCTAATCATAATCTACACACCCAACGGTTGTACCATTTTACATAATTACGAGCCGATAACGTATGTCAATTCAGGGCGCGATAACGTGTTATTTCGACGAGAGTTGTATGCGGTTTCAACGAGATATGCTTCAATTGCGCGCGACTGTCAGCCAATGAGGAGAGCGCACACTTTTGTCTCTCTCGTTGAAAGCCAACGATGTATCGGAATAATGTTAGAAGAATGCATCGGATACCGGAAATGAGAGAAATTGTTAACGAGACGGAATAATTTTATAAAAGTTTAAAAATGGTATAAATTGTAAAAAAGGAGACAATTTTTAACGTTAGTCCGAAAATTGAAAAAATTTAAAAACGGTATTTTATTTCGAATAAATGAAGAAAAAGATTATCGTGGCCGCTCTTGGATTATTGTTGCAGCGCAAACCGCAGACGAGCCTCGCGCTCACAACTAGAAACAAATGCTCTCCCCCGTTTGGGACAGCTGCTCTCCCACAAACTGCGCGACGACAGCGACCCGAAAGCGCGCTGGTAATGCAAATTACCAACTCTGCATTACCGACGGTTTCGGATCACAGCCGCGTCGCGCAGTTTGGGAGAGCAGCCGTCCCAAAAAAAAAAAGCACCTGCTTCCAATCGCGAACGCGAATTACCCATCCGCGGTTCGCGCTGCGACAATCGGACAATTTTTTCCGTGTAAGTACCTTGAGTTTTTCAAAACGATAGAAAAAAAAAACGTTATTTTTCAAGACATTCCCAAAGACGCGTGAAAGCGTTCGACGCATCGACATGCGCGTCCTCCAATTGTCAATCTACATTGTATTTCACCTGTGTGTGCTTTTCTCGAATGTTCATTGCCGTCGGGAGGCTTATACATTCGATGACGATGTCACGACGCCTGATACGTGAGTATTTTGACACTTTAGTGCGCATTTTGCCGCCAAAAATAAATTCGTCATACATATGCGGCACAATTGCTTCCTAAGCTGCGCGCGCGCGGTACTTTCTTCCTTATCTTTTTAAGCAAAACGATCCACCAATCGCTCATATACAATCGCAAGAGCTGTCCCGGATGCATATAAATATATTATTAATCGCATTGTTGTATTACAAATAATACACATATAAATGTATTTTTATTTTGGATACTCTATATAAATGTATGTCTTTTAGAGCCACTCCAGAGCTCAGAAATATACACTCGTTCTTCTATATGTCCAGCGAAGAAGATTCGTCTAGGTATACGCATGTTATGTCTGCCGTATAAGATGTAAAATTTTAGACAAGTCGATACATCATTTTGATTCCTCTTAAATTGCAGTTTGGCTGCAGAGACAAGGCTGAAGAACGGACAATCGCTTAGCAATGCAATGGCACAGCCATCGACGAGCAGCTGTCGAGAACTGGACGAACGAAATACTCGGGAAGCAATCTTCTATAAACGTTTGATCGCTATATTATTATCAAATCTTGCGATACAGGCAAGTATAGTTGTCACGTGTCGGTAATCGAAGAGCGTAGTCTAAAACCATTTAGCACGTACAAGTTTATGTTACTCATCAAAGTCAATATGTACATTCTTATTCGTATATATATGTATAATAAAACAAATTGACAAATTGTTCTTGTAGAGAATTGACGACGGATTAATTGGAAGGCTTGACATAGAAGCGTCTTCTTCGCAATTCGAGTACCTTCGGAACTTTGTAAACGGCCAAGGTTCTATAAGGGAAGTTGACAGAATTCTCAAAAATGCGATAAAGCGATCCGCATACTCGGCGTGTGATTATATGGCCGTCTTTTCCGTCTTTTTATCCGGGGCGTCTTATTATTTCAATTTGTTTACGAGCAAAGCATCCGAGTATTGGACGCTTATGAATGAACACGTAAGAATAATAGTATTTGTGTATAATATTTAAGATTATACCTCCACACATTTTGAGTTTATGTGTTTAGCGATGTGGATCTAAATCAATTTTCTTAACTGTCACAGTGGGACATAACTGTAATCGCCTTCACGCTCGTAACTAGTTTTATAATTTTGAGAAGACAAAGATGAGGGTCTCGAGGCTTACTTATCTTTCTCATGATCGACGTTATATTTGTAATCAGTTTCTTCATAACTTGGTGGCGACTTCCCAAGCAGCAAAGCAGGGCATCTTAACCAAACCAAAATTAGATTGCCCTAATTAAGTGAAGAATTACCAACTTTCGACATAAAAAATGTCTTAAAAATCAAATAGCGTTTGAAGTCTTAAGTACAGGTTGAAAATTACGTAGTTCAAACCTACAAAATGCCTTCAAAGTTTAATGACTTTAAAGTTATACATTAGGTTGTAAATGACTAAATTTTGATCAAAGGTATGCCTTCAAAGTCGATTCAACTTATAAGTCAAAATTAGACCCCCATTTGAAGGAAATGTGACCTGGTTGTATTACCTAATTTCAATTTCGTAGGCGATATGACTTAATTGGTCAGGATTACTTAATTTTTACCATATATAAGTCCTGTGTGTTTGACTTGACTAATAGGGAATATTTTAGGCGCGAAATAAACCTCGCGGCCGTACTACGAGTTAACTACAAAGTTGAGATTACCACGGAAAATGACCTATAAGGGAAATTGGTCCGAGTTTAGGTCGAAATGCCCAGCAAAATTGCCCTGAGAGTTAGTTATTGGTCTTGGACCTTAAATTATTGAAAGTTACCATAACCTATTTATAATTATTGCACGTATCGATTCCTGTTTGCTGATAAATAATTATCCATTTTGTAAGACCTACTGTATTTTTCTCATTGTACAAGGCTTGCGATCGTTATGCTAGGAAACGCAAACACACGGGAATTAATTCGGCGCTCGTCACCCGGGGGGGATGAGATTTTTCAAGAAGTTACGAAGTACAGAAGAAACTCTCTATACTGTAATAAATAGAATAATCGAGACGATTCGCGCGAGCAACAGCGAATTTGCGAGAAAGAGTCGTTACAGAACAAAACACGTTCGCACTCGACCGCGTCACACGGTGAACTCATGATCAATGTTTACGTTCGCGGCACAGCCGACCGGCATTTCTCGATATATCGATCCACAGATCTCGAAGCACGCCGTGTCTCGAAGTCGATCTTTGAAGTCAATTTAACTTATAAATAGGGAAATCAGACTTATTAGTCAAAATGCCTTATTGATCGACAAGACGATTTTAAAGTCAACGACTTTGAAGTAAAAATGCCTTAATTAAGGAAATCTGCCCTTAAAGTTTAGTATTTGGTTTTCACAGTAGGGAAATTCGACCTACAGGTCGAAATTCAGACGAAAACGTTAAATCAGCCATTATTATGAGAACCAGTATGCTTTCTAAAATTATAGGCATTATAAAATAAATTATATTATATCTCTCGGAGTAACTAAGAATTGAAAAAAAATCTATTTTGCGATACTTTTCACGTTAGGTGCAAGATTAAAATATTTTTATTGTGCTAAATGCAAAAAATATTATTGCTAAATAATTAACGATTAATTAATAATTGCTTAAATTATTTATTTTCGACATCGCGTTGCTTTTAACGAAGTAAAATAAAATTCTGTACAGAAAATTTTCTTTCGCACTTATATTTCTGTTACATGTCACACGATATTCAGTTTCAAAACCGACGTAGTGGTGGACTCTATTAATATTTTACTCCGAGTTTCCATGGCTGGTTGAAACCATATGCTATGACTGTAGCATAGACCCGTCTTGGTAGAACTAATATGGAATATATATTTTTTCGTGATGTGCAGCGCTGCCATCTACTAGATGTCTCAAAGACAAAAGTTAGGTCGAAGAGAGGGCACAAATTGGTCAAAATTACCAAAATATTACCGATATTCGACCTTCTGATAGGTCCATTTCACCGAATCAGACTATGACTTATAAGGCGAAATGCCTTGCATTACCTAATTTCAACCGTAAAATTACTTCAACTTTATTCCCCACTTACCTTCTTTCGACGTCGATTCGACGTAAGTTGGGCTTGGTCGAACAGACTTTTGAACCTATCAGAAGGTCGAATAAACGTAATTTCGCCTTATTTTGCTGCTTGGGTTATACAGGTAATTTATATATTATTTTATCACGGAAAAAATGTTCACTTTTAAGTATATATACATTTGTATATCGATCATATTGCGAAAACTTGTGTAGCGTATATTAAAAATTAAGTATATAACGTACATATCTATATTTTGCATAAAATAATGACTACCCATGTGCGAATTTCAAAAAGGCTCAGTGCTGGCTTGGTACTGGTGCCAGAGTTACCAGTACTGGCTGACGATTCTGGACCAGTACAAGCTAAAATCGGGGTCATTACTGGGGCAATGTCGGAATGATAACACGGGTCCCAGTCTTGGCGCCAACTTTGGCCCGACACAGAGTACTAGTACGGGGACAACACTGATTGCCAGTATTGGGCTAACTCTTGGCGCCAACTTTGGCCCGACACAGAGTACTAGTACGGGGACAACACTGATTGCCATATCACTCGCGGCGTGTTGCTTTCGTGCCGCGGTCGTTACCTCCGGCGCCGCTCGAGCAAAAAGCTTTCTAAATCCCCTCGCGGCGTGTTGCTATCGCGCGGTTGTTACCTCCGGTCCCGAGCAAAAATTTTCTAAGTTGACCCAATACATCCCCAGTACTGAGCCAACTTTCGACCGTAGATCAATATCATTTCTGGCCTTATACGCACGGTCAGTACTGAGACGAGACTCGCCTCGGAATATGGTTGGGAAACGATGCTCCCCGCATCGACTTCGTCGTACGTGCCCCTTTCGTGTACGTATTCCACAAACGTTTTACACATTCGTACGGACCAAGCGAAACGCGTTTGCACGTCTGTACGTATCGCTCGTGTCGCTCGGCTCGCCGAGCGCACCGAACCTCTTATAGTACCCAACCAGCCGGCCGAGCGATCGGCGACGCACGGTCTTACGCACGGTCGCTTACGGGCGCCGGAGGCGAAATGTGAAGCGAGACGAATGATACCATAATTCGGGGTACTTGTAACCGAGAGGCACGAACGCGGTCGTTACCTCCGGCGTGGGCTCTAGCGAAAAGTCCCCTCGCGGCGTGTTGCTTCCGCGCCGCGGTCGTTACCTCCGGCGCTGCTCGAGCCAAAAGCTTTCTAAGTCCCCTCGCGGCGTGTTGCTTTCGTGCGGTTGTTACCTCCGGCGCCGCTCGAGCAAAAAGTTAAGTCCTCTCGCGGCGTGTTGCTTTTGCGCGGTTGTTACCTCCGGTCCCGAGCGAAAATTTTCTAAGTCGACCCAATACATCCCCAGTACTGAGCCGACTTTCGGCCGTAGATCAATATCATTTCTGGCCTTATACACGGTCAATCCTGAGACGAGACTCGCCTCAGAACAGAGTATGGTTGCATGGGAGTACTGGTCACCGAGACTGGCACAATACTGATCTAGCGGTTTATCCGTACTGGGGCAGTGCCACCCATCAAGTCTTGGCAGCCAATATTGTGCCACTTTTGGGCCATGCGGACAACTCTGGCAGAAGTCCGACATTCGCACATGGGTATAGATTATAATTTTTAAGATTTAAAAATTTCTTCTATTTTGCAGGAAGCAGAAATTAAATTAATGGCGGCACAAGCGCGATTTGCTGAAATGCCAATTGCCTGCCAGCCGGATAAAATGAGTCTGTGGGACAAGATGTGGGAGAAGATTGCATCCTGTGAGTATCTGTGATATGTAATGCATTAAAAAAAAAAAAAAAACACTATTATACATTATAATGTAAGCGAAAATCTGTTCGCACAGCTACGAACGATTGCGAAAGATACTATGAAACGATCAAGACAAATCCTAGATTGCAAGTGACACCGGCATTTGCATTGACCCATTTTGTCACTACGACTTTTGTCCAACCTTTATCGTACTTTGGATCAGTTATGTCTGAATTCATAGATAACGCTACCGGTAAGTTGAATTTGGTTCAATGTCAATAATATGCAAACATTATTGGATTATTAACTGTGTGTTGTGCATTGTTTCGCAGGTAGATTAAACTTTGTGTACAAGTTTCCCGTCGTAATCGCTCTTTTCTTAAGTTTCTGCGTATGTATAATATTGATACCGTTTTTCTGGATTGGCGGATCTATTAATTTCGGTTTTGGACCGTTCTTCAAATTTGGAATAAAAGGCAGACGAAACTCCATCAACGAGAAGAAAGAACGCATCGAACGGATTTACGAGGTATTGATTACACTGTTGTTGTATACTCTTAAAATTAGTTTTCGTTACGTTTGTGAATTAAATCATCGATTAAACTTATTGATTTATCGTTTCCTTCAAAGAGATTATTGTGTTCCAATTTAGTTATATATGTTTGGCGTATCGCCTTGTAAATAGTATAGTTACTTCATGTTCATGTATTTATGTATCGTTTATACTTAGTTGCATAAGTCGTTTGTAACTCTCGCGCGAAACGTCGGCGGATCGCGATCAGCCAAATCATGCGACTCACCTGTCGGTGCTGCCATCGCCCATCCGCCGACGGTATCCACCCCCCCCGGAAAGGGAACAACTACTCGCCGCAGCGACATGTTCCAGGACCGCGGGGACAGAGCATTAGCAATCCAGCCGTCTTACGGCAAACACATTTTGGACAGCCGTCTTACGGCACAGACACTCCTCGTCAAATAGTCGGAGAGGACACACCTCTCATCAGAAATTAGCAATCCAGCCGTCTTACGGCAAACACATTTTTGGCCAGCCGTCTTACGGCACACATATCATCGTCAAATAGTCGGAGAGGACACACCTCTCATCAGAACTCATCGTCAAGCCGCCGTGCGGCACACACACACACACACACACACACACACATAGTCTAAGAGCCGTCTTACGGCACACGTTCGCCGGGCAAAACGCATCACGGAATCGCCTTTGCCGCCTTGCTCAACCGGGAGTGCGCACGTCTCTTACTGCCTTTTCCTGCCTGCTCTATCGCTTGCTCTCCACCGTTTTGCTTGCTTGCACGAGTTTTGCCAACGCATGCCGAACGAGACCCACGGAGCGGCCAAGTTCAGGGGACAGAACGAGGATTGGCGGAATCACGGGGACGACGGCCGACACGGTGAGTCGCTTCGCTTAATATTTCGTTGCATGCGTTTCTGCTTTCGCGTTAAACATTTGATAGTCGTGAGGGGAACCCCCCTCTGGTCCTTCGAGTGTCGCAAATCTTGCCTCCGGGGCGAAACTATCCCCGTTCATTGGTCCTTCGAGCCGGATCTCGCGTTAGAAAATTACCGCCGACCTTTATGCCGCTCACGTCGCATTATTCCTTAACTTGTTAATTTTCGCACATTCTTGTAATCGCGCATCGCGATAACACGTGGCGCGTGGTAGCCTCTCGCGATATCTTTCGTTCGCAATTCTTAATTCGCGACGAGAATACTCGCGTGAACTTCTCGCTGTCGCAACCATGCTATCGTCGTTATATGCCTTTGTCGTGAATACGCTTAATTGTTCGTTCTCATAGTCGCGAGACGCAATAACGCGCGGCGTGTTAAAATCTTTAGTCTCGCGCGATATCTCTCGTTCGCAATTCTTAATTCGCAGCGAGAATACTCGCGTGAACTTCTCGCTCGTCGTAACACGTTCCGCCGCTGTTATTCGCATTAACGCAAATTGCAATAACGCGTGGCGTGTTAATAATCTAATTAATTCGCGACGAGAATACTCGCGTGAACCCACGATCTCGCGCGATATCTCTCGCTCGCAATTCTCTCGCTCGTTGTAACACGTTTCATTGCCGTTATTTGTACTAATCGTAAATTGCGCAATTGACGCGGTAATTATTAAAGCCCGTCATTGTTAACATAGAAACCGAAATATTCAGATCTCGAATATTCTCGGGCAAGCCATACGTTTTCGCCGCGCCGTCGACGGCCTTGACGCTCGGTCACGGGCCGGCAGCGTATATACACATTTTTTCTACACAAGCTCGCGTTCCATAATAACGCGCTACATTATTTTCGCTGTTGCTGGGTGTGTTTCGGCCAGACTCGAAATACATATTGAAAATACATACTGAAACTATTATTCCGATCGTTGGAATTCTCGCAAACATAATTGCCACCGATCGAATATACTGTTCGCCGGCACTGGTTCCCGGTATATAATATATTGTAGCACTCAAGGTAATCTTATTAAAGATTATAAGTACAATTATAATCACAATTGCAAAAGAAGTTGGCGTAATTGATGCTCATGTCGTGGATTATTGCTCGTGTCATGTGTGTACTGCTCATGTCGTATACGCTGCTCGTGTCGTAGTTCCGCGCACAACATGTATTGCTGAAAACTTAATCTGAACAAATACTTGAGTGCATTTCTCGTCGTAACCGGGCACCTGTGCCAACCTAATTGATAATTTTGATCGCTGATACAACTATTTTCTTATTTGTACATCCCTTGCAACCCTCTTCCTTGCTAGCTCTACACTGCATTTGATCCCCTTTTCTTGCGTTCGTCATTGGCTCTTGCGATTAACAAACTTGTCATTTTGCTTGCGCTATTATATCGTGTTTGAAAAACATTCTAACGGGAATATCGTGCCTTCGCGTAGGAATCCGAATCGAGCCATCCGTTATTTGTCACCTTGGCGAGCGGAACAGTTGTGTTGTTTTTCTGGCATTCCAAAGTCGAGGCTTTTTGTTCTCTAGTGTTTGTCGACATTTCGTGCTGAGTTGAGTTGTCGTTGCTTTGAGTTCACGTGAACCCCCAATCCTGCGCGCGTGTTCCACTTGTTTGGTTGATTTAACGTCGTATTCCGATCATCATGGGCCGAGGTCACATAACTAAACGCGAGCTGTGTATACAGCGGATGAGGGAGATCCATGAGCTGTCGATGCTCGCCGTGGACAATGAGGCACAGAGGCCAAATTTCCTAGTTAGATACCCTACCGTGGCTGGACTGATTAAGGATTTTGAGGCGGCTCACCTCAAAATAATCCAAGACGCCTCAGACGAGGAGTTTACCGCGGAAGACGCAATCCGTAAAGAATTCGATACGATACGCTTCGGAGTAATCGGGCGTTATGAGAAATTTGTGGGCGCCGACCGAGCGGCCGCCGCGGCCGCTCAGGCCCCGGTCCAAACGTCGTCTATCCGACTGCCCAAAATCTCACTTCCGGAATTCTCGGGAGACCTCGCGCTTTGGCCCTCGTTCATCGCGTTGTTCAACGTTTCTATTCACGAGAATCGGAGCATCTCCTCCATGGAGAAGTACCAATATCTGGTAGCCTCATTGAAAGGAGAAGCGCTCAACGTCGTGAAGAACCTCCCCCTCTCCGCCGACAACTACGCGATAGCCTACGACGCCCTGATTTCGCGATATCAGAATAAGCGGAATTTAGCGGATTACCACGTGGACTTAATGCTAAACGCCAAGCCGTTAAAATTGGAGTCAGTCGCCCCTCTCCGCACGTTGTTGGACACATTTACCGAAAATACGCGAGCACTGAACTTGTTAGGGTTCCCCACGGACTCTTGGGACTATTTACTCCTCAAATTCTTGTTAGAAAAACTACCTCGTTCGCTTCGCGAGAAATTCGAATCCGAACACCGGGCAGAGGAGATACCAAAGTACGCGCAACTCACGAAGTTCCTATCGGATCACTGCCGGGTTCTCGCGTCCGTATCGGGCCCCACGAATATGTCGATCAAGTCACAGTCGCCTTCGGCAAAAAAATCCGCATCGGCCTCGTCGCTTGCTACTCAGACTGCCGAGTGTCCGGTGTGCAAAGAGCAACATCTCGTGTTCAAGTGCCCTTGATTCTTGAAATTATCCCCTCGGGAAAGGCAATCAACGGCCAAATCCGCGAATTTGTGTTTCAATTGCCTTCGCGCGGGTCATGGCACTAACAACTGCACATCGACGGGGACGTGCCAGTCGTGCCAGGCTAGGCATCATATCCTATTGCACTTCGGACGGAATTCGGGTCCAGCGAGCACCCCGGCGGATACTGGAGCCCCTTCCGAATCGGCCGTCGACGAGAGTTCGTCGCCACAAAATAATGAACCCCTCGTCACCATGGCTAGCGTCGCGAAATCGAGTTCGACAGTATTATTGTCAACGGTGCAGGCCGAAGCTCTCGACGTTCACGGAAATCCCTTCCCTGTTCGCATTCTTTTGGATAGTGCCAGTCAATTAAACTTTATTTCGGAAAATTGCATGAAAAGGGGTGGTTTCAGACGAACTAAGTGTCGTACTGTAGTCCTAGCGGTAAATGATACTAAAGCGGCTGCCACTTGAGGTAGCACCTCACTCGTGATTCAAGTACAGGGTAATGACAATACTCGCGTTCCGATAAAGGCTACGATTCTCCCACGCATCTCCGCCCAATTACCTAGTAGGCAAGTCGAACAAAGAGCGTGGAAACACATAGAGGGATTAAAGCTCGCGGATCCGCAGTATCACCGACCTGGTCCCGTCGACATCTTAATCGGCGCAGATATCTTTGCCTCGTTGATTCGGGACGGTCGTCGTGTAGGAAGGAAAGGTGAACCAGACGCCTTTAATTCCATTTTTGGCTGGGTTTTGGTTGGTTCAGTGTCGATGCAAGCATCTCAGTCTACACATTCGTTTCTAACTCTCGATTCTCTAGATGCATCTCTCAGTCGATGTTGGCAGTTAGACGGGATCCCCACACACTCGGGGGTCACAAACTCAAGCGGGAGGTCTCTCGTCCGCACGCCGCATGGGCGCGTCGCGGCGGGGACAACCGCGCGCGTGATGTCTCTCGTCCGGGCGTCGCATGGGCACGTCGCGGCGAAGGTATCCGCGCAATCGTTGTTTCGCTTCACCACGCGGGACGTCTCTCGTCCGGGCGTTGCATGGGCACGTCGCGGCGAAGATATCCGCGTAATCGTCGTTTCGCTTCACCACACGGGATGTCTCTCGTCCGGGCGTCGCATGGGCACGTCGCGGCGAAGACATCCGCGTAACTGTCGTTTTGTTTGGACGAGGTCGAGTCCTTACACGCTCACCTCGTCATCATGCACCGCCGAGCCACACGCGCTCGGGGGTCACAAACTCAAGCGGGAGGTCTCTCGTCCGCGCGTCGCATGGGCACGTCGCGGCGGGGATAACCGCGCGCGTGGTCTTTCTCGTCCGCGCGTCGCACGGGCACGTTGCGGCGAAGATATCCGCGCATCCATAGCATTGTTTGGACGAGGTCGAGTCCCTATACACTCATCTCATCATCGCGCACCGTCGAGTCACCTACACTCACGGTGCCCTTGGATACCGCCGTCTCGGCGTAGCACCACTCGGGTGTCGCCGAACGGTAGGACCTTACCGCCGCCTTGGCGTATCGCCTTGTTCCTCCCGCCATCGCGGAGGGCTCGTTGGGTGTCGCCAAGCGGCCGGACCTCATTCGGAGGTCCTGAACGAACTCGCATCCTTGATCCAGGGGGGCTCTTGACCCCACTGATGTTCGCATATTGTCTCCGATTCGTTACCAAAACTAGATCAAATGCGCTCACTCTCGTCGTGGATCAAATCGAATTTCACTCGACCTTGTTATACCTCGTCAAATTTGTACAATCTCGTTGTTTCGCAGAGGATATCGGTAGCTTAAGATGCAATCAGAGTTGCTCCAAACCTCTGCGAAAACTTGCCCCCTTCTTGGATGCTCGCGGAGTCCTCAGGGTGGGCGGCAGGCTGACCCATTCCGCCATCTCACACGAGGCTAAACACCCGGCAGTGCTGCCTAACCGACATCGACTCACGGAACTTCTAGTAGAGCGCACCCACCGCCTACATTTGCATCCGGGACGTCGAGCGTTACATTATATCTTGTCACAAAACTTTTGGATCCTGGTCGAAGCTATTCTGAACTCCAGACTCCTCTGTCCCACCAGCTTAGAGCCCAGCGACCTCGGGGTGCTCTCCCCGGGGCATTTCCTCACCCTGGAGCCTCTCGTGGCGGTTCCACACCCTGACCTGAACCCGGTGCCAATGAACAGACTCGATCGGTGGCAAATGGTGTAACATATGCACCAGCAGTTCTGGAAGAGGTGGCATGACAAATACCTGCACACCCTCCAACAGCGACCGAAGTGGTTGCAATCGGCACCTACGGTAAAAAAGAACACACTGGTCCTGGCAAAGAGCGAAAACGCCCCTCCCTTGCAATGGAGGCGAGGGCGAATCGTGGAACTGCGCCCGGGCCGTGACGGCGTCGCTCGGGTCGCTACGGTGCGGACGACGGATGACGTACTTGCCCGTCCTCTGGTGAAGTTGGGCCCACTGCCGATGGACATTTCGCCAGAGGAACCTATTCAAGCGTAGAAAATACGTCGTATTTTGGTGGGCGGTATGTTCGGCGTATCGCCTTGTAAATAGTATAGTTACTTCATGTTCATGTATTTATGTATCGTTTATACTTAGTTGCATAAGTCGTTTGTAACTCTCGCGCGAAACGTCGGCGGATCGCGATCAGCCAAATCATGCGACTCACCTGTCGGTGCTGCCATCGCCCATCCGCCAACGGTATCCACCCCCCCGGAAAGGGAACAACTACTCGCCGCAGCGACATGTTCCAGGACCGCGGGGACAGAGCATTAGCAATCCAGCCGTCTTACGGCAAACACATTTTGGACAGCCGTCTTACGGCACAGACACTCCTCGTCAAATAGTCGGAGAGGACACACCTCTCATCAGAAATTAGCAATCCAGCCGTCTTACGTCAAACACATTTTTGGCCAGCCGTCTTACGGCACACATATCATCGTCAAATAGTCGGAGAGGACACACCTCTCATCAGAACTCATTGACAAGCCGCCGTGCGGCACACACACACACACACACACATAGTCTAAGAGCCGTCTTACGGCACACGTTCGCCGGGCAAAACGCATCACGGAATCGCCTTTGCCGCCTTGCTCAACCGGGAGTGCGCACGTCTCCTACTGCCTTTTCCTGCCTGCTCTATCGCTTGCTCTCCACCGTTTTGCTTGCTTGCACGAGTTTTGCCAACGCATGCCGAACGAGACCCACGGAGCGGCCAAGTTCAGGGGACAGGACGAGGATTGGCGGAATCACGGGGACGACGGCCGACACGGTGAGTCGCTTCGCTTAATATTTCGTTGCATGCGTTTCTGCTTTCGCGTTAAACATTTGATAGTCGTGAGGGAAACCCCCCTCTGGTCCTTCGAGTGTCGCAAATCTTGCCTCCGGGGCGAAACTATCCCCGTTCAATATATTATTCGGAACATTCCAAATATAATAATATAAAACTTGTCTAATGTTACAAATACATTTTGATGTACATACGTTTCTTTTTGGTTACAGGAAATTTCACCTAGGATGAGATTAAAAGATTCAGACGAAACGAAGCGCATTACGTCGGGACGAGATAATGGTAATGCTAAAAAAAAAAATAGCAAGATATTTGTAACAGATTCCTATAAATAGTTAAGTAATTGTTATTGCATCCTGCTGGAGGTGACACTGGTGATACCGATGTACAACTGAGAGAAAGATGCGAGGGTAAAAAATGCAAGTGTGAAAATAAAAGTGGAGATGGAGACGTGGAATGAAATGAAGAAGAGAAAAATAGAGATTGCTAACAAAATTGAGGAGCATTGTACGACAATGCTCCTCAATCTTGTTTATATTGCTAACGATCAATTTTTTAGATTAGTAATTATTAATTTTTATACTATTAATAATTAATAATAACTGCATATTGATGTTATACATTTAAAATTATAAGCTCATTTTATTTCTTATCTTATAATCCGTGGGTTCCGTAAAGCGTTATATATGTATTATATTATTATAGCTGCCTAGAATAACAATGCCTGCTTAGAATAACAATATTCTGCGCGTCATTTTTATCATTTCCCGCCTTTTATTTTGTAACTGAAATTTTGTGGTGAAATTCTGGTTGAGGAAAGGCTTTTGCAATCCTGACGTTCTGTGGCCGCGCCCCGCGGAATCTCTCTTAACAGAAAGGCACGATTGACCTTCGCAGGAATAACCGCATGCGGTCGCAGGAGTAACGTAAATCGGAAGTCGGTGGTGCGTAAGGGTGTGGTAGTAAGGGTGTATTCGGCATTTCGATTCTGACGGCCGAGGGGCGAACGGAAGAGGAAATCCCGACGGGAATCGGCAACCACTCTACTGTACTTTGTGTTCGTACGGGACGTGAATGTATTTCGAATTCGTTCCGGGGAGATAAGGCCTGCTGTCCATCGCGTCTCCATCCGCGGACACGCTTTGCCTCCTTTTATTTGCCTCGAATATACAGTGACCGTTTTATGCGTGATTCTCACTGAAATTTTATTAGATTTATCAATTTTGAAAAAGTACTGTTTGTTTAAAACTGGTTAAAATTTAACTTTATATAATTATAAATTGATTTATACCGCGACAGATATTTTTGTTGTTGTAATATAAATATTTTTAATGCATTTTTCCAAGTTGATAACATTTGTTAATTATTATTATATTTTTATTAAATGTTTTGTGACAAAAATTTAATAGATAAGTCTCTTATATGTTACGCGTTGTGTAATTTATATGCGCGAGAAACTTGTTTGGAAAATTCGTAATTTCGTTTCTTCTTATTGAATTGATAATGACGAAACGATTGAGGTAATTTCGCGAAACTACACTGTCAAATGAATACATCGGTTTGCGAAGAGCTAAAGAAAAAAAAGTTTTCGTGAAAGTCGACGAACAATGGACGCGCGCATGATCCTAATGGCATCCTTCCTCGAGTGTCTTTCATGGAAGAGAGATTGGCAGAATCGAGCGGCCGGTGGTATCTGTGAAAATGGCTCGATCGTGTACCGCGCCGGAAGGGATAACGATGTTTGTTTTCCAGAGAAAATCGCGTTAAACACACGCTACCGCGCTTCTTTATTGCAAGGTCGATACAATCGGATTGCGAGTTGTTAAAAAAAAAAAAAAGAGACATTGCAAAACCCAAGACAATTAAGTCTCCGTTTTCTTTCCGTTTCCTATAGATATTGTTAAAAAAAGAAAAAAATAGAAAAATTCGATGGCGGTTTTAAAGAATTAAATTTATAGAAACGATTGCGCTCTATGGACATGAAACTTATATTTTAAACCGTGAAAAATATTTTTTCTACGTGGATAACCATACACATATATGCAAAATTGCGATGTTACGTGATGTATAAAAACGCATGTGAAACAATATGCAGTCTGCATTTCTCTCCTGTCAGCTCGGAGATTATAGCGAGATCACGTCGACGGAAAGCTAGTAAGGTAAAAGTACCGATAACTGGCCACTCGAGCGTACGAAGAAAATAAATCTTAAATCTAACGCATAAAATTAATTTTATGCTACAAAAAACTTTTTTATTTAGGAAGTTGTAACTATTTTCTACTTAAACGAGTAAAAAAAGTTATATTTTTGGCGGTATTTTATTTAAATTAAATAAAAATGTAGTAGACATCGATGTACCGATATACATGACCAGCCAAAATGCGATTGTCCCAGCGTCCAAATTATGAGGTCCTAGTAACTAGCCATGACTTTTTAAGTGTATAAAAATAATTTTAATGAAAGGAATTTTATTTTGCAGAGTAAAAGCAACAAGAATATAATAAATAAGTTAATAAAAAGCATTAGAAAAGTTAAAAATATAAAAATATTGGATAAAGAAATGCTAGTAGGTTAGTAAAGATATAGAGGTTAGAAAATATATAGTCTTAAAAAAAGTTTTTACAATCTGATAAATGATTTATTTTTATTATTAATGTTTTAAATAAATAAATTTATTTATTATTAATTAAAAAATAATTTTACACTTAATTTTAAACTTAATTGTAAAAAAAAAATAAAAAAAATAAAAAAAACGGATTGCCGCAAAACCGACGCGAACAAGATTCGCCGCAACACCGCATCTGAAAAATAAAAAACATAACAAATAAATACAATGTTTTTATTAGAAATAAATAAATTTTTGTGTGTAAGATATCGCGATCTATTAATAATTTGACACGTAGCCGCATGTTGCGTATAGAGTGGTCGACAACTTTACCTACCCTTTTTTTTTCAATAAGGCGGCATATGATGGAAAGACGGCAGCGCCGTCCCCGGCACGTATCCGGCGCCCGGCGGAAAGTAACTTGGCGGCGGCGCGGTAGCGCCCGGCGAAAAGTACCCCGATGGTGGCGTCGGGGGTAGGTATGCCGGAGGAACATAATATTGCACCGACGGCGGCGCAGCAGCAGCAGGTGGCATCATCGGAACGTAATATATTGTGGTCGACGACGGCGCAGTGGACGCCGTCGGTTGGGATCCGCCTGATGACGGAGGCGGTGCCTGCGACGACGTCGATGGCGGCTGCTGCTGCTGCTGCTGCTGCTGCTGGTCGCCCTGATGAAATTTACCGGGCGTTGACCGGGTATTTTTACTTGCGTAAAAATACCTCGTCGGTCTCCTCGTCGTCGGTGGCGCCTTTTCGTTGCGCTTGTTTGTCTGAAAAAATTTGTAAATTACAAACAAATTAAATAAATTTAAGTGCTCTCCCCCCCCTTTGCGCTGTGGAGAATTATTAATTTTTAACCGTTAACGTACTCTGCGCGGCCTCTTTCGTGGCCTCTCAGTGGGATCGTCCCACTGAGTGTGCCTTCCCATGGTTCCGGGCTTCGCAGGCGGCGACGCAGCCCAAGTCTTGGACGTTGGCTGCGACGTCCTGCTTATTGTCGACGGTCTCAGGATGTTCTTCGACTTTGGTGATTTCTGCCACTGCGTTTGCTTGCACACCATTACCACCAGCTTTGTCGCAGCCGCCGGTGTCGTCGAGGTGGTGGTCGTCGACGACGACGTCGTTGGACCCTGGCGGCACGCTATTGGCAAAGTCGGCGTCGAAAAAAAACCAAGACAACGGCGTCGCAGCCGACGTCGTTGCCGCCGATGTTGTTGTCGTTGCGGTGATCGTCGACGTCGTTGCCGCCGCGGGTTCCGTCGACGACGAAGACTTGCTTCCGTAAGAACCCATTGTTCACAATTGAAAAAATTATAGCGAATCTCGCGCGGCTGGCCGTTTTGGCGGTCTGGCTACGTGTGGCGCGGTTACACGTTACACGTAGGCGCGCACTGTCTTATTCAGACGCGCGCTATCCCCACCTTCTTCTACCGCGGGCGCCAGGCGGTCGCGTCGCGTGTCGCCTCGATCATTCGATCCCCGATACACGTGTGCGTACACTACACCTTAAGGAAATGGAAAAGTTATCTTATGCTTATACGTATTACGCGTTGTGCGAAAGCCCGTCCGCCCGCTTTTTTGCATTGCAATCTATATAGTTACGCTAGCGTTCGTATACTACAACTATGTATATATGAATGTTACTGAACCTCTGCGATTAATCTCGCGCGCCGTGTAATCTCGCAGTCATTCGTTGGAAAGTAAAAGATACGTAAGCATTTTTAAAGGAGGAGGGTCCCTAAGGCCTGTTTTCGGCACCCCTTCAAAATTGGGCCAAAATGGCTGGAATCACTTCCTTATACCCTTGGAAGTAATATTTAGTCAATTCCAGCCTAAACGGAAGTATTTAGAGTGTATACTTCAAGTATACATGGTGCATCAGCACGCCCGTATCAAGCATTTTTTTGGAAAACTAAGCGTTATTGAGAAAAATGTTTTAGATAAAAGTTGTATGGTTTCAAGGGAAACATAAGATGGTGTCATTGGTTTGACCTTGGATAGTCATTTCATCAGACTCACCTTAACCAAGCACTCCAAAAGGTGAGAGGCAAGGGGATTCACCTTAATCAAGCACCCCAAAAGGTGAGAGGCAAGGGGACTTACCTTAACCAAGCACCCCAAAAGGTGAGAGGCAAGGGGACTCACCTTAACCAAGCACCCCAAAAGGTGAGAGGCAAGGGGACTCACGTAAATCCAACACCCCACTCTACGTGGCTTCTTAAAGGAAGATTACGTTTACGATTTTACTGTTCACGTGTGGAGAATCAACAAGAATGAATAATATGATTTCAATCTCGGATCTCCTTAAGTAACGTTTCTACAAATCTATCTGTAAGAAGCCTCATAACTCGCAAAGTACTTAATGAAAAATGACTTAGTTATGAGTGTTTTGGAAAGCTCTCGAAATAAGCTACAATTAAAGATATGTAAAAAAATAGGGGGTTCTATATAAAATATTGAAATCGACATTCACGTGACTTTCAAATGACTATCCAAGGTCAAACCAATGACATCATCTTATGTCCCCCTTGAAACCATACAACTTTTATCTGAAACATTTTTCTCAAAAACGCTTAGTTTTCCAAAAAAATGCTTGATACGGGCGCGCTGATGCACCATGTATACTTGAAGTATACACTCTAAATACTTCCGTTTAGGCTGGAATTGACTAAATATTACTTCCAAGGGTATAAGGAAGTGATTCCAGCCATTTTGGTCCAATTTTGAAGGGGTGCCAAAAACAGGCCTTAGGGACCCTCCTCCTTTGACGAGATTCGACAAGCTCGAGTTATTTTCCAATAGACCGACGTTTGTCAAATTTATAGCTAACGTTTACGAGATTGCGAAAACTTTATTAAATTTGAAATTGCGATTGACGATGCGTACGCCATGTCTGTCTATCTCTCTTCCTCTCTCTCTTTCTCTCTCACTCACTCACTCTCTCTCTCTGTTTCTCTGTCCCAAAGGTCCTCCTAGGGTATGTCACTAGGGCGCTGCACGCGTGTCGCGTTCGGAAACGCATCGCAGCGAGGGCGCCATCTTCATGTTCGTTAGCGAACCATGTCTATACGTTTGAACGGTACGTGGATTACGCAGTGATCTCTCCGTCGCGACCGGTACACAGAGTGTATACTACGTCACAGCGATCGAGATTATTCGAGATTCACTTATGCGTATCTGCGTTTCTCTCCGTCGAGTTTCACGCATACGCGGTTCTACGCGAGCTGTGATAAAAGTTATATAGTGATTCGATTATCCGTGGATGTTGATTAACAGTGTTTTGTCGTGTGTGCGGAACGTGACGAGAGCGAGTGCGCGCGCGCGCGCGCGCTGTTCACCGTTCAACGCGAACGCGGGGTGTGCCTTCGCCCTGCCGCGCGCGGTACCGCATACACGGATAAAACGTCAAGGAGATCCACGCGGAGAGACGTCGAGGAGATTTGCGAAAAAATTAAGCGAGAGAAGCAACGCAACCGCATAAACGGCAAGTAATTTTATAATTTGCATGCTGGTATTTGTCGTTCGCCATTTCATACGTCGCCCTGCCCCGGCATACTGGTACCCTGTTAAAAACGTCATTGTGACGTGTTAACTCGTGACGCGTTATACGTTACAACGACGTCTCAATTGCCACCTTGCTCTGTGTGACGTAAGTAACAGCCAAATTCTTGGTGACGGAAACGTTGTAGTGACGTGTGTATTTGCGAGACTTTATGCGACGGGTCGAGCACACCTATTTGCAACCTAAAAATAATCGCGATCGGTTTTGAGAAATTAAGATTAGTTTTCATTGTATTACATATGTTAACGGTATATACGGACAAAATGTGTGTGTGTGTGTGTGTGTGTGTGTGTGTGTGTGTGTGTGTGTGTGTGTGTACATACATACATACATATACATATATACTTATATACATATAGAACGTTAATTGAAATAGAAATAAAAATTAGTGCAACAGAGACCCACGGAAAAGAGCATGTTGCAATTATATTAATAACTATTTTGATCGTAACATAGTCGATTGAAACACTCGAACAATTTGTATGTAATAAATTATCGCGTTGGAAAAATTCCACGTAAAAAAAAAATTTTTTTATTGACTTTTAAACTTACTCATATTTTTTTTGTGCTCTTTGCTTTTGCACGTTTTAACCATTCTGCAGCAACGGAAGAAATTTCCTCGCACAAAATTTTCGATATTTGCAAATTTTGAAATGCAGCCTTATATATATGTCTTTGTCCTAACCAGCTGTACTTTTCAGCCTTTTCGTCAGTCCTAAGATTATGTTAAATATTAATGCGTTGTGCGCCCAATTAATGCGGTAAAATTGGTGACCCCGATGTGATCGCAAAGAGAGGTAGCAACATGAACGATCCCAACGCATCAATACAGATCGTCGAGGAAAGCGTCAGCAGACTCGCTATACGCATACCTCCGTTTTGGGGAGATGAACCTGAGCTATGGTTCGCACAGCTGGAAACGCAGTTCACCATCAGTGGCATCACCCAAGACTCGACGAAATACTTCTACGCTCTGTCTCAATTAGACTCCCGTCAAATCAAGGAGATTAAAGACGTGGTCACACAGCCCCCAGAGGTTAACAAATACGAGACAGTAAAAAGAGCGCTCATACAGCGCATGTCCGTCTCGCAGCAGCAGCGGACACGACAACTCTTGGAGGTCGAGGAATTAGGAGATCGCAAGCCATCTCAATTCTTACGACATCTCCGAACTTTAGCGGGTGAGAATGTACCCGACTCTCTTCTACGGACACTATGGCTAGGACGACTTCCTACGCAAATGCAGATGGTTCTCGCTACCCGGACGGAAGATCCGCTCAACAGCGTAGCCGAACAGGCCGATCGCATCCACGAGATGACGAGCAAGGCTGTGGTAGCTGCAACAGCTACGCCAGCGAATAAAGAGTCATTGGAAGCAAGAATCCAGACTCTGACCAAGCAAGTGGCCACACTTACTACACGCCTCTCGAGAGACAACTCGAGGCAACGTAACAATTGGAAAGGCCGTAATCGAAGTCGAAGCCGTAGTCAGAGCCGCAACCGCGGTAAAAACACAGAGGATAAGGACGATAAGAATGATAAGCACTGCTATTACCACAATCGATTTGGTGAGAAAGCAAGAAAGTGCACACAACAAGTGTACATATAAATCGGAAAAAGACCAGGGCAGTCACTAATGGCGGCCAGTAGACCCGCCCCAAGCCCTCGCCGCCTAATCGTTACGTGCCAAGACACTAAGAGACGGTTCCTGATAGATACAGGATCGGATGTGAGTGTATACCCTCGCTCCATGGTAGCAGGACACACCACGCCAACATCTTATGAACTCTATGCAGCAAACGGCTCAACAATCACTACGTACGGCACAATTACACTGCAGCCGGAAATTGGGTTACGACGCGCATTCCCATGGCGCTTCATTATCGCCAACGTCACGCAGCCCATCATCGGAGCCGACTTCCTTGCTTATTACCATATCCTGCCAGACCTACAGAAAGGCACTCTGCTCGATGGTAAAACATACTTGCGCAAACGCGGCACATCAGAAAAAGGGGCAGTGGAGTCTATCAGAGTGTTGGCTATTGAAGACGAATACCACAGAATCTTGGCAGAATTTCCTGATATCCTAAAGGCTACTGCTAAGAGGCATACGGTAAAACATAGCACGCTCCACCACATCAAAACCACGGATGGCCCACCAGTTGCAAGCCGTCCTCGCCGGTTAGCCCCCGACAAACTCAAGGCGGCCAAGGCTGAATTCGATCTCTTACTCCAAGAAGGGATCATTCGAGTATCGAAAAGCCCATGGTCATCACCATTACATATGGTACCGAAGAAAGGCGACTCCTGGAGATCTTGCGGAGATTACAGGGGAGTTAACGCTAGAACAGAGCCGGATCAGTACCCGATCCCGCATATCGAAGACTTCTCGCAGAACTTGCACGGAAAGAAGATCTTCTCGACAATTGATTTAGTGCGAGCATACAATCAAATACCCGTCAACCCGGAGGATATTTTAAAAACGGCTATAACAACTCCTTTCGGACTCTTCGAATACCTTTATATGCCGTTCAGGTTACGCAATGCCGCACAAACCTTCCAACGCTTCATTCACGAAATTACAAGCGACTTGGATTTTGCCTATGCGTATATTGACGACATCCTCATCGCATCAGAAGACGAGGAACAACACAAGAAGCATTTACGCACACTCTTCGAACGACTCCAGAAATACGGCATTCTACTCAACCCTTCCAAATGCGTTTTCGGAAGGTCAAAGGTTCTTTTCCTTGGTTACGAGGTTTCAGAGAACGGAACTTAACCTCCGCCAGAAAGAATCGCAGCGATCAAGGAGTTTCCCAAACCGGAGAACATTCAACAGCTTCGACGGTTCCTGGAGACTCTCAATTTTTATCGCAGATTTATTCCAAAGGCCGCTAAGGACCAGTCAATTTTAAACGGCTTACTCAGCGGTACCAAAACCAAAAAGAAGGCTCCCATAACATGGAACACAGAACTGGAAGCAGCCTTCGCAAACTGTAAGAACAGTCTGTCTCGCGCAACTCAGCTGGCACACCCAAAGCCAGAGGCAGACATCACTCTTACAACCGACGCTTCTGATACAGCTATCGGAGCAGTCATCCAACAACGGGACGGAACGGAGTGGCAACCATTAGCCTTCTTCAGTAAAAAGCTGAATCCGGCCCAGCAAAAGTATAGCCCCTACGATAGAGAGCTGCTAGCGATCTACGCCGCTATTAAGCACTACCGGCACATGTTAGAAGGAAGGATCTTTACGGTGTTCACCGATCATAAGCCGATCACATACGCCTTTCGACAAGATCCACTCCACAGCTCTCTTAGGCAGGCACGCCAATTTTATGGGCGCTGCTACTTTCCTTCAGAGCGGTGATCTATCTTAGTCAGCTATGCTTATTCTAACTTAGTCAGCTACTGGGTGCGTGTGTAGGAATCGCCCAGGTTAGGTGAATCGCAAAGGAGGGAAGAGATATATGTAGGCGACACAAAATATATGTTTACATACTATATTTACACGTTATTTACACTTTCGGTTATCGGAATATCTCGCCTTGACCTGTTGGCCCCCCCGTTGCTTCGTTTGTGTCGAGGCGTCGACCTTCGTGGCCTCTGGGTCCGTCTGCGTACCGACCGTGACCGAAGCTGGGGCGTCCCTCATTGCCGGCTCTGCATCTGTGGTCGTAGAGGCGTCGCGCGTCTGTCTCTTTTTGCCGGAGCTCAGGCCCTTGTCCGGGTTGACCTTCACGCGTTTCGGGGGTTCGACGAGCTTGGCGGCGTCTGCGGCCGCGGTCGTGCTAGGCACACTTGTCACTCCGGACGAGTATGAAGAGAGCTGCACGTTTCGTTTTCTGTATGTAATAGCCCGTAAAGGCATCGGCAGGGTCCGGCGTCGCCGAGTAGGATCATCGTCCTTCTGTTTGAATCGTTCCTCGAACAGCCGCGGCGTCTTGCCTTCCGACGGTTTCCTGTCGGGCGTACGAGATTCCAGGATGCGAGCGTCTGTATCGCGTGACGATCCGGGTCGTTGTGTCGCGGTCGCGGTATCGCGGAGTGGTATGCGCGAGATGTAGGGGCTACGCGCAGTTATTGGCTGGCGTCTCGCGCCTCGTGTCAGACGGCCGCACGCCGCGATTGGCCGGGCGACTTGCGCCTGGTAGGCGACTAGCGCCGTTGAAGTTGGCCGCGCACCGAGGAGACAACTGGTGCTGTTGGCGACTTGCGCCGTGGTAGGCGACCGAGCGCCGTGTTTGGCCGGGCGACTCGCGCCTTGTAGGCGACTCGCGCCTCGTAGGCGACTCGCGCCGAGTAAGCGGCTCGCGCTGTAGGCGACCGGCGCCGAGGGAGCGACTAGCGCTGGGGAGGCGACCAGCGCCGAGGAAGCGACTAGCGCTGGGTAGGCGACCAGCGCCGAGGAAGCGACTAGCGCTTGTGAAAGCGGCTGGTGCCGTGAGCGGGCGTCTTGCGCCGTGAGAGCGTCTAGCGCTTAGGTAGGCTTCAGCGTTCTGGCGCTTCTATGCCGTAGGCGACTTGCGCCGAGAAGAATTGCTCGAGCCCGTAGGGGGTCTCCCTTTATATTCGTTGATGCAAAACTTTGAACTCGCGAAGCTGCCCCGGCAATGCGACGCCTGGCGGCGTCGCTGTGAACTGCCGGTATTGCAGGCATCGCGCAGGGATGTATCGTTGGTGGCGTAGACCGCCACAATGCGGATTGTTTTTTTTATATCTGCGCTGGTAACTTGCGTCAGACTTGTTTTCTACAAAAAATAGAAATTAAGTTATTTTAATATACATATAGTGTATATTGAATAACGTAGATTCACAGTAGATCAAGTAATAATATACCATTTTTACCAAATTTTTTTTATATGCGCAATTATTCTTAATCGTGCTTTCCACTTCTTTAACGCTAGCTTCAGTTTCTATAGCAACAATTTCAAGTGTATTGCGTTCGTCCCAAACAGATTCAACTTTTAAAGAATCACAATTTTTTTCAAAAATATCTAGCCTTTGAATGACTTGTCGAATTAAACAAGTGAGACCGTTCATAGATATGTTCAAATTTTCCACTATTCTCAAAATTTGATCAATTTCGTGATTAATTTCTTAAATAATAATAGATACGTCGAAACTTGTTTACAAATTGATATTAAATATAAAGAAATGTTACATTTTCTCTTACCGTTATTATTACAAGACGATACTGAAATGGGAAAATATTTAAATCGATAATTGGAATAATTTTGAGAAAGAATGCTGAAATGGCAAAATCTTAAAGACGATAGTTAGAACAATTTTGAGAAAGAGTGTTGAAATGGTAAAATCTGTATATCGATAGTTAGAATGATTTTTAGAAAGAGTGTTGAAATGGTCAAATCTTGAGATCGATAGTTGGAATAATTTTGAGAAACAGTGCTGAAATGGGAAAATCTTCGAATCGATAGTTAGAATATTTTTGAGAAAGAATACTGAAATGGTAAAATCTTGAGATCGATAGTTAGAATATTTTTGAGAAAGAGTACTGAAATGATAAATTCTTCAAATCGATAGTTACAATATTTTTGAGAAAGAATACTGAAATGGTCAAATCTTGAGATCGATAGTTGGAATAATTTTTAGAAACACTGCTGAAATGGGAAAATATTTAAATCGATAATTGGAATAATTTTGAGAAAGAGTGCTGAAATGGCAAAATCTTAAAGACGATAGTTAGAAGAATTTTGAGAAACAGTGCTGAAATGGGAAAATCTTAAAGACGATAGTTACAATACTTTTTAGAAAAAGTGGTGAAATAGGAAAATCTTAAAATCGATAGTTGGAATAATTTTGAGAAAGAGTACTGAAATGGTAAAATCTTAAAGACGATAGTTAGAATAATTTTTGGAAAGAGTACTGAAATGATAAATTCTTCGAATCGATAGTTACAATATTTTTGAGAAAGAATACTGAAATGGTCAAATCTTGAGATCGATAGTTAGAATAATTTTTGGAAAGAGTACTGAAATGATAAATTCTTCAAATCGATAGTTAGAATAATTTTTGGAAAGAGTACTGAAATGGGAAAATCTTCGAATCGATAGTTAGAATAATTTTGAGAAACAGTGGTGAAATGGTAAAATCTCTAGTTTGATTCAAAATGATACGATATTGTAATTGTATGAACGTGTAAAGCGATTGTACGCTCCTCGCGGAAAAATTGGATGAACGCTTAAATTATCTTCAAAAATGGGCAAATTTGAAACAGCTGTATTTTCGTTAAAAATGAACGAAATAAAAGTTTTAAAAAAGGGTTTTGAAGCTTGAAATCTCTACTTTCGGAAGATCGCTCGTTTTTTTTAGTTTCTTTGAGTTTGCTAATTTTTACGAATATAGAAACCACGAGCTGGACAATGTTCTGTGTGTAAAAATTGCCTGACTCACGAAAACTGAAAGAAAATAGTAATCTTCTGAAAGTAGAGATTTCGAGCTTCGAAACCCTTTTTTAAAACTTAAATTTCGTTAATTTTTAACCGAGATACAGCTGCTCAAATTTTGCCTAGTTTTTAAGATAATTTAAGTGTTCCTCAATTTTGTTGGTGAGGAGTGTATATATATTAAACTCATAAATGCCTGGTTAATTATATTGAAAAAACAATTGCTCGTTTACCTTTGATCTATTGATTGAGATGAGTTGATTACTTAATTGCGATATTTTGAAACTTTCTATTTTTGAACTGTCTATATTTAAAAAATATCTTTTGTGACTACAAATTCACAATTGTATCGCGTTCGATTGCGTATTAATTGATTCGAGTTATTTTTTTTTTGCAGACTTGCCGCGGTCGTTACCGCGAGGCGTCGTACGCGCGGATCGAGTGACTCGTGTTTTTTTTTTTTTTTCAAAGTGCTTCTAAGCGCACTTTTGTGTCGAACGCTTTAGTGGACACAGACGCGAGTTTAGAGTACGCGAAAAATGTCCGACGCCGAACATCCCCCGACCCCCTCGGAGGTTTGCGTCATCGGCGAGACGCGGGCGGTCGTCGACGACGTTCCTTCGACGTCGACGACGGCGAGCGACCGGGATCCTCTTCCGCCACCGTCTAGTTCGACAATAGTGTCGACGTTGACCGTTCCAGCCGACCCTCTGCTTTTCGGTTACTCGCGTTCTCCGAAATCCGCGAGGATGAAGCTCGAAATGATGCGAAAGGCCCTGGCGTTTTTGAAAGAACGATGTCCCGAGGTATCCGTCGTACAATTGCGAGATGCTACACCGCCGCCGCCCTGCAATGTATGCGTCACCGACGACGTGTGCGTCCTTCTGTCAAGCGACTCCGAAATGGAGAGTGAGGAGACATGCGACGATATGTCTCCTCTGGTATTATCGGATGACGAACGGGAAGACAATGATTCGATTGTCACAATTTCGGACGAGTAGGAAGAAGCCGCTGCTGCTCCTGCCGCTCCTGCTGCTGTGCTGACACCGTCACCGCCGCCGCCGCCGCGACTGTCGACGATCGAGATAAGCGATTCGGACTCGCCCACCTCGACCCCGTCGTCGTCTACCCGGAGGAAACGCTCCACCGCGCGTTACGCCCATGATGGAGCTTTTCCGGGAACGTCCAGTTCCGGCGGTCGTCGTTCTCGTTCTCCCGCTGATGTGGCCGACCAAGAGTCGAGTGACTCGACCACTTCGGGCGAATCACCGGATCTCGCTAGAAAAAAGCGGGGTACCGTGTCGAGGAGCCAAGAGTTCAGTCCGTACATGGACCGTCTTCTAATAAGGCACGCCCTGGAGACGAGTATTCCACCGGACCAGCTAAGGTCGTGGGACAGCCTCGTCGCTAGGCACTCTAACGTGTTCGCGGATTTCACGCGACAACAACTGCGCCGCCGACTGGTTGAGTTGGCGCAAGGAAAACACAGCCGAGGTTTCGGTGAGGAGCACCGCAACACGTTGGAGCGGGTAAGAGAAATGTGCCGCGATTTAAAATTGCGTTATTAGGATAGAGCGTGCACGAGTGATGACACGCGCGAGTGATATCGTTGCCTGTCGCTTCGTTTCTTATGGAGGACAATCCTGTGAAACGATATTTTTCATATATTTCACAAATGTTTGATGATACAAAATGCATACGAGCACACACACATATATATAATGTTGTATATATACATATATATATATATATACTATATATATTCTCGATATATATATATCATATATTATGTCATATATCACAACTGCATATATATATATATATATATACGTACATCGCGCTGCATTACGAATCGAAGCGTGCAAAAGTGATGACACGCGCGAGTGATATCGTTGCCTGTCACTTCGTTTCTTATGGAGGACAATCCTATGTGAAACGATATTTTTTATATATTTCAAAATCGAAGCGTGCAAAAGTGATGACGCGCGCGAGTGATATCGTTGCGTGTCTCTTTCGTTTCTAATGGAAGGCAATCCTGTGAAATGAAATATTTTGCACTGTTTGAAATATTTTAAGTAATAAAAACTTGACTTACGATGCATGTCTATGTGAGACGTCCACGGTGTGTTATCTGGGTAGATATGAGTATGCGTGCAATGATGCGTAAAAAAATTATACTTAGTCTCCTCTAATATTCCTTTCCCTCGTCCAATTTCCCTATCCTTCCCATTCCCCCCTCGCCGATGTGGCCGCTACCTTGACGCGGTGGCGAGGCTTGAGCGTGCGTCACCCCATTGACGCACCGACCAAGAGCGGCCACGCTTTACGATTTTTTACAAATTTCTTTCGAAGCGATTTAACGCTATTTATTGTTTCAGCGAAACGAACGCGGACAGCAGCGGGAGCAACGGAAAAAGAGTCGCCTATATATATACGTACGCGTATAGACCGTCCGAATCTTTTGACAGGACGAAACGAGTTGGAATCATTTCAAAAGGAACGGTACGAATATGGTGGAAGCTGCAAAAACGTAGTTGGAATAATTTCACGGAATAATAGGTAAATGGTAAATATGTTGATATGTGAATATGGTAAAATTTGTAAAAACGGAGTCGAATTGTAACGGGGGGGGGCACCGTGCGAAGACATCCGGCAGTCTCATTCCGGGAAAACGAATTAATAGCGTTGATAGCAGACACCTGCGTTTACATAATTTATTGTACCAAGTAATGCATTTGAAGAAAAAAGTTATTAAATGTCTTCGATTCAAGTAAATTTTTTTATTTTTATACAAAAGAACCTTTAGATTCTTCTCTCTTTAACGTTATCTCTTTAAACGAAATAAAATAATTTTGCTTCGTTTGTTCTAGATCCAAAGATGAATTGATACAACTTGTTTCACAAGAGTAATTTTATAAAGAAGCTCCACAAAGTATCTCACGACCTATACGTATACGAAAGTTGTACGGTGATAACTTGAGTGTGAAATTGTGTGTTTTTTTTTTCTTTTCTTTTCTTTTCTTTTGGCAACACATACGCATACCCACGTACAAAACGGAAACATGTTTTAGGAAATAACACGGAATAATCCTCATCGATTGAGACTGGCTCGTTTGTGGAATGGGAACTGACGCAACGAAAGCAACTAGCGGCATTGCGTGCGATGAATTGACACAAAGTAAAAAGGCGGTAGCGGCATGTATTGGAACGAAACAGACTCGTTCGGATAATCTCGCGCCGCAATTGCGTTCTATATTGGAAGTGAGAAAATATACGAAATGTTATATGCCCTTTTATTAATGTTCTTATACACGTGTCAAACTTAATTTTCATATTCTCAGGCGAGCAAACCGTTGCGAGAAAGTCTTGGATTGCCGTTGGACAAAATTCGCCAGGAGCATCGAAAGGCTTCGTTGCTTGCGTCACCGCTCTATGTATTGTACGCGAAGGCATCTGCTTACACAGGGATGCTTATGGTATATAATTCGTAAACGTTGTATATTTATGTGACGGTTTTATGAGATAAAATTTCTTATAGCTGTTATTTTTGAAAATATCTTGTAGATAGTACATTGCTGGTCACAGAGTGGAAGGTGACGAAGACGAAGCGAGACGCGCGAACAATCGTGACGGTTTACGAGAGTCTCGGACTCGGATACTGAAAATCAATCGGAAAGTATCGTGGAAGAAATGCCCGTGCGTAAGAAAAGACATCACGGATTGTATCCCGAGAAGCTAGGCGAGAAGCGAGAAACGGTGCAAACTATTGCAGCGACATCCGTTGCGCGTAAAAACAGTTGTTACGCTATGCACATGCATTTGTCACATTTATGGTCAGGCAGATTTAATTATGGTGATAATATGATGCTTAATGTAACGATATAGGTAAGTTTTACACCATAATCGCATTAATCGCATCACCCTACGGAAAGATAACTGTATAACGAAGCTGAACCGTTTATGATTCCAGGATTACGCGACTGTCGCGATAACGATGCTCTGTGGTGGTATTTTAACCGTACCAAGTTGCCCCTTACGTATACTTGTTCAATACGTTGACTATTCTCGTGACTGTGCTCGAGTTGGCAGACTTTCCTCCAATTTTTTGGATATTTGATGCTCGTTCCTTGTGGCGCGCCAGTACACAGTTCCTTTAACGATGTTGTTACATAAGTAATTACACGCATGCACACACACGTGTGCAGCTACGATAATAAAAGAACTAACGTATAATTATTTATTCAATGTAGATGTGTGTAATTCCGTAATTCAACCAACTTAATTACATTTGTATATAATGTCAAGTATAGTTTATATAAATTGAACTTTATTTTACAATCTCTTACGAATCATTAGAGTGTTCTTCGATAGACTTCTTTAATAGGGATGCGATTACACACATACGATAAATAAAATTAACATTATTATAAAAGAACAACATGGATTTGTACCGGGACGCTCGACAACGACGAATCTTGTTAATTACTATGATTTTTTAACTTCTGCTGTTGAGAGTGGATCCCAGGTTGACTCAGTTTATAGAACCGATTATAGAAAAGCCTTTGACTCAGTTAATCATACAATATTAATGTGTAAACTTCGATCTGTAGGGTTCGCGGAGGTTCTCTTTTGCGTTGGATATCCTGCTTCCTATCAAACGGGTCTCTCGAGTCATAAAGTTTGATAATAGCTTCTCCAGAAGTATAAATGTTTTGTCTGGAGTGCCCCGCAGGGCTCGCACATCTTGGTCCTCTTTTATTTGTTTTATTTATCAATGACATAGCTGCTTTTATTAAATTCTGCTTTTTCTTACTGTATGCCGATGACCTTAAATTATACCGCCAAATTAATGGACCTGCCGTGATGCGCTTTTATTACAACATGACTTATATTTCAACTTGAGGCCTGGTGGTGTAGGAGCAACTGTCTTCGGCTTAACGTCTCTAAATGTTTTGTTACACACTTTTCTCGTAGACGTAACTCATATTTATATAACTGTACTCTTGATGGTTTTTACCTCTCTGTCAGCGGTGCGCGAAGCTCGAGATCTCGGGGTCTTGTTCGGTGCGGACTTATCATTTGATACACATATACGATCGATAGTTTCATCTGCTTATAGAACGCTTGGATTCATCCTCCGATGGGGTATATTTTTTAAGAATATAACCATTTTAAAATTATTATACCGTACGTTACTTCGCCCCAAGTTGGAGTACCGTTCCATAGTTTGGTCTCCGTATTTTGAATGTCGTCACAGTTATCGATTGAACGTGTGCGGCACAAATTCCTGAGTATGGCTGCTTATCGGCTAGGTAATCCCATGTCGCGTACTTGCCATGAATACTGCGCTATATTGGATAGATTAAATCTGCTATCGTTAGAAAATAGGAGACTAACCTTTGATCTTACATTTATTTTTAAGCTTCTTAATCACTCTATTGATTGTCCGGATTTATTGGAACGTCTATCTATTTTAACATCCCGACTAGAGAATTAAGACGGTACTCTCCATCTTCCACCTCGAGTATCACCGTACTTTGTATAGCGCAAATTCGTGTGTAAATAGGCTAATAATATCTGCGAGTAATTTCTCCAATAGGGTTGACTTTTTTGGTGGCTCTGTGTCAACTTTTTGACAAAAACTTTCTCGTCTACTCTCTTTTGTAACCGGAATTTCTCCATATTGTGTTGTAAAATTTTTATTTTATCTTATTGTTCTTGTTTTTTCTTTTCTCTTGTACGCTAAAGGGTTTATTACCCGTTGATAAAGTTTATTATTATTGTTATTAATAAAATTAAATAATTACATCTTTATTTATATTTTACAGGTTTATGATCGCAGATTATTGCCGTTACCTGAAAAGATATTGCGACGAATCATTTCTAGATATCTATCGTCATAGGCGGTAATTCCTTTTTTTCTTTTTTTTTCATATTGCATAACGATAATCTATGTCTGGGCCTTGGTAAATATAATATGGGTGAATAAAATGGGCTTGACCAAGCGGTATCTGAAATACGTGCCGGCAGATAACGCAAACGTAATAACGAGCCCTCGGTGCAACGTCGTCTTCGTGTAAAGCTGGACGGTCGGGAAGGTAGAATCGTGGCTGCTGCTGCTGCTGCTGCTGCTGCTGCTGCTGCTGCTGCTGCTGCTGCTGCTGCTGCTGCTGCTGCTGCTGCCGCTGCGTGCGAACACGTATATACATTTGGGACCGGGAGCATTTGGGAGCGGCTCGGAGAGAAGGTAAATTGAAAGGACGTAAGATGCTTTGTGATACGATTTGTCTTTATATAATTATTTTTTAAGTAATATATATAATTTATAAGCACATATTTTTACAGAAATATCCTATAAAATGTGATACGGTTGAAAGCATAATAACAGGCGCGAGCGGACGAGTTGTTTCATTAAAAGTTGACTCCACATGTAAAGTTCTTGGATGTCACGCGGCGTGGGAAATTCCATACAACTGTTTTATCTACTGTCTGAAGATATAGTAAAAGATAGATTTACGAAAAGATTCGAAGAAAGAAAGACGAAAGGCTCATAACTGAGTTTTAGCAAAAAAGATATTTTTAATTTATCTAAATAGAATAAGATTTAAATACATATTTCTTTGCCTCGTCAATAGGGAAGGAAATGACGCAGACGGAAAGAGCTACCAAATGCACCATACCTACGACAGACGAGATGAGACGTTTTTACCTATTGTTAAAATCTCTGGCAAAGCGAAAGGACTTGATTTAATTATATAGGCAAAGGAAACGCGCGAACTCAGAGTTAGTAACAGCTTTTATATAAGACAAATTAAAAATCACCTGAAAGGAGGAGGGTCCCTAAGGCCTGTTTTTGGCACCCCTTCAAAATTGGGCCAAAATGGCTGGAATCACTTCCTTATACCCTTGGAAGTAATATTTAGTCAATTCCAGCCTAAACGGAAGTATTTAGAGTGTATACTTCAAGTATACATGGTGCATCAGCGCGTCCGTATCAAGCATTTTTTTGGAAAACTAAGCGTTTTTGAGAAAAATGTTTCAGATAAAAGTTGTATGGTTTCAAGGGGAACATAAGATGGTGTCATTGGTTTGACCTTGGATAGTCATTTGAAGGTCACGTGAATGTTGATTTCAATATTTTATATAGAACCCCCTATTTTTACATATCTTTAATTGTAGCTTATTTCGAGAGCTTTCCAAAACACTCATAACTAAGTCATTTTTTATTAAGTACTTTGCGAGTTATGAGGCTTCTTACAGATAGATTTGTAGAAACGTTACTTAAGGAGATCCGAGATTGAAATCATATTATTCATTCTTGTTGATTCTCCACACGTGAACAGTAAAATTGTAAACGTAATCTTCCTTTAAGAAGCCACGTAGAGTGGGGTGTTGGATTTACGTGAGTCCCCTTGCCTGTCACTTTTTGGGGTGCTAGATTAAAAAAGTGAGTCCCCTTGCCTCTCACCTTTTGGGGTGCTTGATTAAGGTGAGTCCCCTTGCCTCTCACCTTTTGGGGTGCTTGGTTAAGGTGAGTCTGATGAAATGACTATCCAAGGTCAAACCAATGACACCATCTTATGTCCTCCTTGAAACCATACAATTTTTATCTGAAACATTTTTCTCAATAACGCTTAGTTTTCCAAAAAATGCTTGATACGGGCGCGCTGATGCACCATGTATACTTGAAGTATACACTCTAAATACTTCCGTTTAGGCTGGAATTGACTAAATATTACTTCCAAAGGTATAAGGAAGTGATTCCAGCCATTTTGGCCCAATTTTGAAGGGGTGCCGAAAACAGGCCTTAGGGACCCTCCTCCTTTGTTGCTATATTTTATTTTGTCCCTTTTGTACAGTTATGCGTGTTGGAGTCGATAACAATTCGAGATCGAGTTGCATTCTTTGTACGTGGAAGAGAAAGATTCCCAAGTAAAATGTTTGCGTTCAATAGCGGCACATAATGGCCATCGCGTACACAGATGTTCGAGCTGTCTGTTTTAGCTCCGACAATTTGGCATTAGCTATACCGTTAACGGAGATTTTGTCTGAAATTATGGAACAGGTAGAGTGTCTTATGAAATATGTGTTCTTGATAAGTAATGGATACATATTACAGAGAGACGTAGTAACAAATGTGACAATTTTTAGGGTCAAGGCTATCGTACTTGCGCACAGTGCAGTGCGGTTATATGCCTTGACGCGCGGTAACGATTCGTGCCGGCCGGTGACAGACATATCTGATTGTTGGTTCCAAGGACGGAAAAATGCTTATTGTCGATGCATTGCATCTGGGGATATCTTGGAACGAGTAGTGCCGGCGCGCACTTCAAAGAGCTTTGGACCGTGACACATAATTTCCGGACTTGGTAATATTTTTGAACAAAATATTTTAAAAATTGTTATTAAATTGAAACTTATTGTAATACGTTTTTGTGCGAATAGAAAGGCATTGCCAGCGGTGGTGGTGATCGAACGGTTAAATTTTGGAATTTTCAACTTATTCACGATTCTATAACAATCGGATAAAAGCTCAAGTTCTATCTGTCTTGCACGTAAGGACACGCTTAAGCTTGAAGAAAGCGTCCTGTGCGTCGGATCAAGTCCGAATAATAGATTTGTGTGGCTCTGTTTCTCTATCGGACTGTATTACTATTGAAATCTTCTTTTTCGACACATTTTAGATACCGCAGTTATTTTGAGATACATTATTACATTATCTGGAATGTTATCTTTTATCGTTTTATATTTTTATTACAGTTGTTTGTGTCGCTTTACGGGCGCACAAGCTACGACCGGGGTACTGTGTGCATGGATATATCCAGCGACTCCACGCTCGTCAGCCACCGCGGTTCTGCTGATCGCAACGTCAAAAGATCTGGAATTTGGATTTCGGTGATTGCCACAAGTCTTTGTTCGCGCACGATGACTCTGTCCACGCGGGTCTCATCTGCTCTCATTCGTGCCTGGAACTCACACGCTACTTCTTTACACCTCTGGTAAAGACCTGGGCAGGATTGAACAATATGGGATGGCTGATATATTTCAAAACATCACCACGCTACGAGTACTGTATTTCATTGAATATTTTGTAATACCGCGTGTTAAATCGGTGATTACGATACTTTTATGATTTTTTAAGGGACACGCTGGATCAAGTTGGAGTTGTTACGTTTCAGCGAACGGGGTTTCCGTCGCGTCGTGCGGTTCCGATAGAGTGCGTAGTCAGACTGTACGAGAAGAAGACTATATAACGAACCTTTATTATTACAAGACGAAGCGGAAAAAGAAAGGGAACGACGCGGGAGAACGAATTAGTTACCGGGTCAAAAGCACTGCGGTATTAGGACAGAAACAACAACAGAGGCGCGTTACCTTCCAGAAAGACCGTTAACAGTGAGAAAGCTGTAAGTTGAATATTATTAAACTATATACAATTTGCAACACAGGGAATTAAAATCTCTTTGTTTTACTACGGACTTTCTTATCAAGCTGAGCTGATAATGTACTCTGGAATGCTTGGAAATATGCAACCAATGTGAGATGGAATTAAGTAAAGCTGTTTCTGCTTCTGACACAAAGCGCCGCGTCTCTTTCTCTACTGGATGCAGGCTTCTATACGAATGCACGAGAACGGAAGATTTTCTAGTGGAAACTTTTACAAACGAGTTAGGGCGAGGTATATGAATCTGAAAATGTGACGAAGCACGCAATAACGTTTCGTATATAAGAATGAATAACGTAACTTGGAACGTTGCATTGTTTCAGTGAATTGGAGGAGACGTTACCGCATTGTTACCATATTTTGCCGCCTGTGATATTCTCAAGAGACTCTTTAATTTGTTAAAAAATGATTGTCAAGTTGAGCTATTATCCAGATTAGCTCTGTGCTTGGTACAAGCGCGTCACGGACCGCGATAGTTGCCCCCCATCAAAATCTTTTGCCCACGTTGGAGATTGTGAAGAAACTCGCTGTGGAAAAGATCTCTACTTTGAGCTGAGTAATAACAGCTTACTTTACCGACTGCATATATGTTTACGCGAAAATGTGTACCGTTATTTATCTCACGAATTAACGAACGATATCTTTTAGGATGCTATTTTGGCTTAAATTTACCTGATATGATGGTACGTGCGACGCATCTTTGCAAGGAACGGGAAGGAATCGAACGTCTTCGGAGACGCCACCAAGAATGTCGAGAACGTAAGAAGAAAATCAGAAGAAACGAGCGGGAGAAGGCTGTATAAAGAGAGCGATCGTGAACTTGTTGATCTTATCGACGACATAAAAAATTTTGTTTTCTTTATTTTTATATCAGCACTTTATTATCGCGTAATACTTGACGTAATAAAAATCGATGTACTAAAGATACGATACATATATAACAGATACACGGAGAAAATTTTATAGTAAATATTACTATGGTGTCGCACTAGCTGCGGACCATCGAGGAATTTCAAGTTAAAATACTATAATTATTGTTTTAAAAACGATTAAATAACGTAATTTTTACCATAAACATAGTAATTTAACTTAAAATTCCTCGATGGTCCGCAGCTAGTGCGACACCGTAGTAACATTTACTATAAAACTTTCTCCGCGTATATAAAAAATATGTTTGATAAAAGATATAATATACAAAAAAATATACCGTGTGGCTCTACGTGGGTACGTGTGAGTGGGTGTGGATGTGCGCGCGTGTGTATTCGTGTAATTGTTCGATTGTAGCATATTATATTCGTGGAAATAACATTATATACATATAAGATTTTGCGCGGAAAACCTGTCTGTCTTTTCTTCTTCCCTTGCTTCCCCCCTCAAGAAGGACCGCGGAAGAATCGCGCGCGCGCGTTTACCGGGGAAAAGATCGCTTCTGGAGTCCTCCTCGCCGAAGAAGCTTCGCCGCCGGGGCGAGTCAAGTACCAGTGCGACGCATCTTTGCAAGGAACGGGAAGGAATCGAACGTCTTCGGAGACGCCACCAAGAATGTCGAGAACGTAAGAAGAAAATCAGAAGAAACAAGCGGGAGAAGGCTGTATAAAGAGAGCGATCGTGAACTTGTTGATCTTATCGACGACACAATGAATTTTGTTTTCTTTATTTTTATATCAGCACTTTATTATCGCGTAATACTTGACGTAATAAAAATCGATGTACTAAAGATACGATACATATATAAGAGATATATAAAAAATATATTTGATAAAAGATATAACATACACAAATTTACCGTGTGGCTACAACTAAAATCTTAATTAATCTTAAACTCGAATCTTAATTAATCAATGTTCGTACAATGAGATATCACAGCAGAAACGAAATTTATTTCGTTTTGATACAAAAATATATCTCTCCGATACTACATACACCACACTAATGCGGCTCGCGCGTGACTTAGGGCCGGTTGTTCCAACCTATTGGTAAGCTACCTGATAGTTAAATCACATGTCTATCTTTGTCCAATGTAAAAGATAAACAAAGACATACATATGATTTAACTACTGGAACAACCAGCCCTTAAACGGTAAAAAGTTTAAAATATCGTGCACGCTGTATATATACGCGTGTCGCGAAACCGTGCGGGAACTGCGCGGGTCCGCGATTATTCCTATGCCTTTCACACTTAAGAGCATAGTCTGTGAAACGGACGCTCTCGCCAAGGTAGCGAGCGTACGATGATCCTCCAGGGATAAATAAAAGAAAAAAAAGAGAGACAGAAACAAGGGGGCGGAGGAGAGAGAAAACAAACGAATATAAAATTCAGAAATATTTGATATCTCTGCGCGTCAAAAAAACTAATGGAACGTCGCTTAACGTGTTATTTGTACATTTTGTGCTAAATTCGACGGCGTGTCTCAATCGTGTCTCAATCGCTTTTGTTCTCAATCGTGCCGGCGTATCGGTGCGCGAACAAAAATTAAAATATAAATTTATAATAAATGAAATGAAAAAAAAAAAAGAAAAGATCGCAATACCGTGACAAATAAAACACTCGTCTCTCGATCACGCGTAACAAACATAACGCGGCTCGTTGGACGAATCGCAAAATCTTATTCCAATAGCGTCTACCCTATTGAATTATCTCAAAAAGAAAATGAATACAAGTTCAACAGCGTAGGCACTTTCTCTCGACCTATTTCAACTTTGTTGGCGAGAATTCTCGTTGCTCCACAAATCATCTTCAACGTCACGTTGTTGGTTCGACCGCTACAAACGTCTTTGGCAACCTCAAGAGTGGAGTCGGTAATATTCCTACATCCAAAGAGATCCAACAATTGTAATTCAGGCGAGGATCGGATGAGCGTTGTCATGGCCCGATCGCTAAATAGACATCTTCGGCACTCAAATTCTTTTAAGCCACGCACGTTTTCCAAGCCATCGTCGGTAAGTAGACGCGTATAATTGACGACTAATTTCTCGAGTTTTACCAACGAGGCGATAGCCGTTAATCCGACATCGGTCGTAGTAGCAACCTGTTGGATGTAAAAGAATAATTTTAAAATAGGATAAAAAAAGTGGCAAATATACATATATATATATATATACACACACACACACAATTGTAATTTACCCGTAATGTCTACTTTGGTAAGCTGCTGACAATGTTGTACCAAATCGACGAGGAAATGGTCCGATACCTTAGGATTGTGCGTGATTTTTAAAACTTGCAGATCGACAAGGTGATTCAAATGCGACATATCCGTCGTTTGTGCGAAACGAAAGTCACCGTTGAGCTCCAATGTTGTGAGACTTTTGCAATGCTGACCGACAACTTGAAACGTGCCTTCAGCTATACGGTGACATTTCCTTATCGCTAGATGTTTCAAATTTTCGAGATTCTTCAGTGCCTGTAACAGAGACGACGACGTGACAATATCACGGATGTGTGTATCACCGATCGAAAAGTTAAAAGTGAAAAGTGAACAACAACAATCTATATTTACCGTTGAAAGGTGAGTGTCCCCAAGACTGTAGCAACGGTCCAATATAATTGTACGCGTAGTTTGCGCTGGCAAGCCCGATAAGCATTTGCCCGAAATACAATTTCCCGTTATCGCGAGATATCGAAAGTTTTCATTTAGCGCAAACAGACGCTTCAACTCGCTGTCGCATTTGGACGTGAGTGATCCCAAATGAAGCTCGGTTATGTTTCTGCAACGTTTTCCTAACGCACGTATCTCTGACGCGGAAACTGTAAGCGCGGTAACGTCGATATTCGTTAGATTAGGACAAAGTTGCCCGATAACGGTCAACGTGTCTTCGGTCAGAGAATTATTCGGGTCATTTAGATTTATTCGCGTTAAGAATTTGCCACATTTGAGCAATATTTTGCGAAGTACAACCGTAAGGATGGTATTGGTGTACGCGATACCCCACGTAGATGGCGAGAGATCCAACGTCTTGGTGGTGTGCCACGAATGTTTGATTACGTGTCTCCAGCGCTTGCAAACTGTAAATTAATATAGTAGGGGGATAATGTACGAGGTCGCGATATGTATAAAATGTTGGACGCGCCATATGCGTTTGAATAAGATCTGTATATTATACTCGCCTATCTCTATGCGGACTCTGTCTACGATTGGCAAAAACTGGAAGATATGTTTCAAGCAATGGTCATTCAGCATATGGATCGATACATTTTCGGTGTCGTTCGGCAGATGATACTTGTGAACGTATTGTTCCGTGCTGAGGTTTGTTTCGCCAGTTTCGATCGAGTCCCCATTTCCCATCGCGTACATGAATGTCTGCTCCGTACTGTCGGGTTGATACCAAGAATATGCGGGCCTCACCGTTAAATGTCTGTCGTGCAACGTTATACTCCCGTCTCGCATCGCTCTGCGACAAACAATTGGGCTTACCAACAACCGTATCTCGTTGCGGTCAGTAATTCGAGTAGCGTATATAGCCGTAGCCTCCTATAAAATTGAAACTTACGTCGCTGCATCTGCCGCTTTGGTAAACGTGACGAACGCACAGTTATTTAACCCTTGATTTCGGTAAACGAAACGGCAAGCGTGGACGTGTCCGTACGTCGAAAAGCACGTGCGTAAATGGTTCTTATTTGTCTGGAATAAATAATGTTTGTCAGACAAACAGAGAGAGATGGACGCGCCGGATAGTCGCCGGACAAATCTAATGGAATTATATATATATATATATATATATATATATATGAGATTTGTGGCATAAAAATTGAGAGAAACAAAGACGAGAGATACAAACCTCCCGAGCCAAATTGCTGACGAATAATTTTCGTATCGGTACGCCGTCAATCATTTCCGAACGTAGCAGGCAATCTGAGCGAAAGGACAGAGAGAGAGATGAGACACAGTAGTACAAGAGACAGACGCGTGATTCAGCCCCGTCAAGTTTTCGTTCGAGATGCGCAAAACGAATATGAATATATCGATGCAAAAACGTAATCACAGGCAGCTTACCGTCTGATACCGTTACGCTTTCGGCACGATCCAATTTCGAATTATCGTCCATCGTGTTGGTGTTATGTATATTTCTATCTCGCCAAAAGCCTTGTTTCTTCACTTGGATGCAGGATGATTCGATTCGCTTCTATATGCTTCTTCGCGCACCGAGTCGCACGAGATTCCGAACGTGGTCACGTGTTACGCGCAAAGTAGAAAATTCGATCCTCGTGGGTCCCCCCCCACCCTCCTTAAGGCAGTCGCGCAACAAACAAACATAGGCTGCATAAGCGTAAGCGTGTAAGACCGCGCTCGACCGACGAGCGTGTTACGTCGACATCAATACGGCGACTTTATGCCGGATGCTCATTGGTTTAGCGGTCTTACGTTACGCTAATGCTACGAGCTACGCACGTTTGTGTGCGCGCGATTGGCCTTTAGATATCTCGCCGTAAACGAGGGGAAACGCCGCGTGCGACAGAGTGGTGCGTGAACCAATCGTAAGGCTGCCGCGAATCGCCTGCGGCGAATTGAAAATTTGTGATTGGTCAACGCGCACGCTCTGCCGCATGCGGCGTGTTTTCCCGCGTCTATGGAGTCGTCTCTTGGCGGAAGACTGATAAATTCTTATGCAAACTTGTCGAATGAATACAAATAATAATAATAATAAAGTTACCGTGGAAAAACACCGAATATATATGCGATTTGTTACGAGTAAAAATACGATCAAATTAATCGCAACGTTATAATAACGTTGGTCTTGAAAAATTTATAAATGTTGTCGTACGCGAACGTTCTTTCGACGCGTACTTGTTTAATTGAGTTGAAATAAATCAAGTTGCCTCGCGCAACTACGTGCGCGATCCGCGGTACGCGATGTAATAATAAAAGTGTGCGCGCACACTTTTGTCCGCGCGATGTAAAACGTGCGACTGTTTCGTAGTAAAATTGGCGAGTACTTTGTCGAAATTGAAATTTCTTTTGACAGACTTGTGCGTTTGGTATATAAAAACGGTTCGTCGCTTGACGAATGTATATACGCGCGCGATGTGTACGATAGACGAATTATACGCGTGCGTTTTTGTCCAAAATTTAACGTCTGACTTTGAAACGTAACGTTTTATTCGTGTCTACGTTGATATTTCTTTCGACAGACCACTTTTCTAACTTTATCTAATTCGATTAAATTTGACGAGACTGCGCGCGAAAGCGTGTTTAAATTTCACGAGCTTAAGCCTATTTCCACTAGATTTGACACACAAGCTTCCCTTATAGAAATTAAATACCGTAAGTGATTCATTGGCTATAGTAATTAATCACTTAAAAGCACTATTAAAAGCACTGTTAATAGTGCTTTTAAATAATAATAGCGATTGACGCTGCGTACATACGCCGTGTCTGTCTGTTTCTCTCTCTCTCTCTCTCTCTCTCTCTCTCTCTCTCTCTCCTAAGGCGCTGCACGCGTGTCGCGTTCGGAAACGCATCGCAGCGAGGGCGCCATCTTCATGTTCGTTAGCGAACCATGTCTATACGTTTGAACGGTACGTGGATTACGCAGTGATCTCTCCGTCGCGACCGGTACACAGAGTGTATACTACGTCACAGCGATCGAGATTATTCGAGATTCACTTATGCGTATCTGCGTTTCTCTCCATCGAGTTTCACGTATACGGTTCTACGCGAGCTGTGATAAGGGTAAGTAATTCGAAATCTGTGGATGTTAATTATATTAACGGTGTTTTTTCGTGTGTGCAGTACGTAAGATCGTGCCGAGAGCGAGTGCGCGGTCCACCGCGTTCAACGCGAACGGGGATCGAGTGCCTTCGCCCTGCCGCGCGGTACCATACAGATAAAACAACGTGAAGGAGATTCAGAGAGATCCAGAGAGAGAGAGAGAGAGAGAGAGAGAGAAAGACGTCAAGGAGATTTTGAAAAAAATTAAGGAAGAGAAGCTACACAACCACGTAAACGGCAAGTAATTTTATACTTTGCATGATATTTGTCGTTCGCCATTTCGTACGTCGTAAAGTCTTTCAAAGTCGATAGTCGCGCGATACTTTGTACAAACAGTGGTTAAATGGTAAAATCTTGAAATCGATAGAATAATTTAGACAAAAAAGGTGCTAGCTCAATTTTTTCGTGATAATTTCGATACTTGTGAAACTTTTTGCGGTGATTTACTATGTTGTTCAATGATAAAAGCTTCGTGGACTGACCCAAAAAAGTAGGTTGCTTTGGGTGGTACAGCCACCCCCACTTGTGCGAAATAAATTTGTTTTTCAAGTCATTTCGGTATGTCAGTCATTTTGCGCCATACTTCTTAGATGTCATCTATATGACTATTGAAATAATTGACTGACAAAATGTGGGTCGCTCGTAAGCGGTATGGCCGCCCAAAAGAGATGAAAAAAGAGAAAATAAAGTAGTCGAACAATCGTATCGTGATTGTAAAATAATGTTACAGAATCAAACAACGACCTTTCTGAGGATGAAGATGACCTAAATGATTGTGACAAATACGATGAAGAAGAAGAAGAAGAAAAAGATTCCTAGTTTTTTTTTTAATTTTTTACGACGATGATTAAATGCTATTTTTCATTTATTTTTCCGTTTCGATTATATAATAAATGACCGTAAAAAAAGATTTCGACTTCAGTTTACGATGTACTTTTAATTACTTGGTTGAGTAATGAAAAGACGATAAAAATTAAAACGAGTCCCGATGAATTTATAACATTTTATCATAAAATATTTCAAATTCCAGTTTGTGACTTGTGAATTTTTCCCTTCTTTAAATGTACCGTTGACGATCCTGAGGACTCATTTAGTTGTTATTGTCTTTTCATTACTCGAATAAATAATTAAAAGTACATCGTAAACTCAAGTCGAAATCTTTTTTTACGGTCATTTATTGTATAATCGAAACGGAAAAAGAAATGAAAAATAGCATTGAATCATCGTCGTAAAAAATAAATAAAAAAGACTAAAAATCTTTTTCTTCTTCTTCTTCTTCATCGTATTTGTCACAATCGTTTAGGTCATCTTCATCCTCGCGAAAAGTTGTCGCTCGATTCTGTAACGTTATTAAAAAAAATCACGATACGATTGTTTGACTGCTGATTTGTTTCTCTTTTTTTTCTCTTAAACGTAACAACGTAACGTAAACACATTTTTGGACGGTCCTTCGCAAACCGTAAAAATTAAATGATACTTAAAATAAAATTCCATATTAAACACCCTAAAAAAAAATACATTACCAAAGAAACATTAACAACCACTGATTGTACTGATATCAAAATAATTGACGTATTAACTTGAAACATATTTGGTTGCCTAAGGCTCATAATGGAACATCCTGTTTATGGATGTATAAATAAAACAAGTAGTTTAAGCGGCTTATTTGACTGTATTTCTGAAAGATAAAGATATAAATTAACCAAGCACTTTTATATTTTTGATGGAAGGCAGGTTTTCGATGAAATAGTATTTTTTCAGATTTGTAAAAAGTTTAAACTGTTGGAAAAAATAAAGAAATAATTATAAATGTCAATTTTATAGTAAATAAGTAATATAAGGCTATTTATTGTCATATTTATATTGTGTTTACCGATCCAAAATTACATATACCAAATATATATATACACACAGGGTGTCCCATTGTAATAAATCACTCCCAAAAACTTTTATTTGTGATTCTAGAAAGAAATGCTTCGGACAAAAGTTGTTCGGTTTAAAGGAGGACGTATGATTCCAATGTGAGTCATGTTATACGTGTCGTCGTTTTCAAGAAAATGTAAAAAAGATAAATTTTTTTAATCAAACTTGATTTTTTCTTTGGGGTAAAAGTTATACGTCTCGTTGAGACGTTTTCAAAACACTATAATAAAGCCCTGTTTTATTAATAATTTTTTGAGATATTTAAAATTTTGTTACACTACTTTTAATAATGAAATATTTTACCAAGTATAATTCATTTTTCCATAACTTTGCCTTCATATTTTTGTACATGGAATAATGAAAGGAATAATAATAATTTTAACATTTGCAAATTGTGCTAAATGTTATGTGTCTACGAAATGCGATTAATTTTTTTGAAATAACTTTGTTTTGTTTTACGATAATAAATTCCTTTCGTTATTCTACGTTATACAAAAATGAATACTTTACGAGATATTTTTCATATTTTATATTAAAAATATTATCTGTAATAAAATTTTTAATATCTCGGGAAATTCTTAACGAAAGAGAGCTTTATCATAGTGTTTTTGATACGTCTCGACGACGAGACGTACAACTGTTGTTTTGAAGAAAAAATCAAGTTCCGTTTAAGAAATTCGTCTCCTTGAAAATTTCTCGAAAATGATAACACGTATGACGCGTCTCACATTGGAATATCATATGTTGTCCCCTTTCAAATCAACCAACTTTTGTTCGAAGCATTTCTTTATAGAATCACGAATGAAAAAGTTTTTGAGAACGATCGATCGAGACGTTCCGTATGTGATTATATATGTAGGGTAACTCGGGTAAATATGCCACATTTACGAAATATTTGATTTTTTCCTATTTTTCTTTCTTTTTCAAGTATCTTTGCATACTGGTTTTCCTTTTCCTTTTTTTACCTGTTATTTATATATGGTTTTAATAAAATATTTCGATTGTTTTCTATTAAAAAGAAAGGGGTAGACTTCCGAAAACGGCCCTCCTCCGATTTCGATGAAACTTTGTGAAAAGCTTCGTTTTGGGTTAAAATGAAAGCCCTTAAAAGGAATTTTGGCGACTCCTATGATAAAGCCATTTTTTTAGATAAAATGATAAAAAATATAGGAAAATCTTCGTAATTCTACAGGATGTTATAAATTGAATATATACTGTTTGTATTTAATGATTTAATGTTTTTATTATATACTTACAGCAGAATACATAAATAATATGCTTTGTAATATATTACACTTTCCACGCGAACCGAGGTTCACGCACACCCCCCCGTGCTTTCGGGGGAGGTGCGGTAGTCCCGAAATAGTTCACGCATACACTTTCCACGCGAACCGAGGTTCACGCACACCCCCCCCGTGCTTTCGGGGGAGGTGCGGTAGTACCGAAATAGTTCACGCATACACTTTCCACGCGAACCGAGGTTCACGCACACCCCCCCCGTGCTTTCGGGGGAGGTGCGGTAGTCCCGAAATAGTTCACGCATACACTTTCCACGCGAACCGAGGTTCACCCACCCCCCCTCCCGTGCTTTCGGGGGAGGTGCGGTAGTCCCGAAATAGTTCACGCATACACTTTCCACGCGAACCGAGGTTCACGCACACCCCCCCCGTGCTTTCGGGGGAGGTGCGGTAGTCCCGAAATAGTTCACGCATACACTTTCCACGCGAACCGAGGTTCACGCACACCCCCCCCCCCGTGCTTTCGGGGGAGGTGCGGTAGTCCCGAAATAGTTCACGCATACACTTTCCACGCGAACCGAGGTTCACGCACACCCCCCCCCCCGTGCTTTCGGGGGAGGATAAAAACATAAAGTCATTAAATACAAACAGTATATATTCAATTTATAACATCCTGTAGAATTACGAAGATTTTCCTATATTTTTTATCATTTTATCTAAAAAAATGGCTTTATCATAGGAGTCGCCAAAATTCCTTTTAAGGGCTTTCATTTTGACCCAAAACGAAGCTTTTCACAAAGTTTCATCGAAATCGGAGGGGGGCCGTTTTCGGAAGTTTATCCAAAGAAAGAAATACAAAAGTTGAGCAAAGTGGCGTATTACCTACCTGTGCGTGAATAATATGCCACATATAGTAATTATAGATAGTAGTAATTTAATTTCAAAAGTTATTTTTTATTTAAAAAACGGTACGAATAGTTGAAAAAAATAATCCGTATGAATAATTTTTAAAATAAAAAATAAAATTTTGAAATTAAATTTAAAAATTAAATAATATTATATTTAATTGCACATTTAAAATTAAAATAAAAATAAATTTTAATAACTTATTTAAGAGGAGATGCGTTGTTTCCTCATCCTTCTTTTAGAAGAAATTCCAAAAGAAATTGTATACGTTTAAAAAAAGGAACAGATATACGGAGTTTTTCCTTCGTTTCGTCGAACAGATGTACTTTATGTGAAAAATCATCTTAGATATCCAAGCATCGAAAGTAATATACCTACCACAAATAGATATTAGAAATCCATCGTTAGTTTATCGAACGGTTAGTCATCTCGAATCCCTTTTAAACTTTAAAACTTTATAAACTTAATATTTTATTAAAAATGTATAAATCTTATCTACTACCTTGTGTCAACTACTTTTTTTTGCAGCATAAAGCTTTTGACGAGCAGTTGTTAAATAAACTGATGGTCGACCCCTAGGGCTCCTTTATTGAAATTATTTTTGTTGATCCATCTTTTTAGGATTCGATAAGATATACCGTTTACAGCTTCTGTTAAAAAGATTCCTGACCCCAAGAGGCTCAAACCTCTATGTCTTTCATGTCTTTCTCGTACATATTCGAGGCATTCTTATCCTAAAAACATGTAAAAGAATATTTTTATTACTTAGTATTTCAATAGTACCGTGTGTGCTACGAGTAAGTCTAAATTATCCGGAATACAATTTTGCAAAATATTAAGTACGCGTAGCCTATAATATTCATAGGGTATGAAATAAATGTTTAAGTTTATTCTTAAGTTTTCAATATTTCTTCGATATTTATACAGCAAAATATTTGTTTATACCGTTTACAGCTTCCTCTAACCTACTGCTAATAGATTAGGAAGATGTAAACAGTATTTTACCCCTATCTAAGTAGCGGTAGTATATTCCTCGTAAAACTGCATAGTTTTATGTTGTAATGAATTTGTACGAAATACCTTTGCCGGTAAAACGAATCAGCGACGTACCTACCAATGACTTTCGTCATAACCGATATTAATAAAACGACAAGCTGATTGAGTTAAAATTAATGTAACGCTTGAAAAATATCTTATATAAAGCACTAAGAAAGTTGTATAAAAAACACGTTGTCGTATGTACTTGTTCTATGAAAACTATATATAATACTGACAGGAACTAAACGGAACTTGGCTACGACACTTTTGATAATTTTACAGTATTTATATATATACATACATATATATATACATACATACATATATATATATATACATTGCATATACATGTTATAGTTTAAACATTTATTTCAAAGTTTATTTATTTAACTCACGTATATGAATCTTAATCTGTTTATGTTTCTTGTAAGAAGACCTAATAATTGATCTGATAAAACAGGTTACACAAGTAACGCATCAATATTCTTTTACGATAACAAACTTTCCATAGCAACTAAATTAACATTACTGCTGCTGCTGTCTTCACACATGTATGTTGTAATATATATATATATATATATATATATATATATATATATGTATATGAAAGGGCAGATTTCAGGTCGTTCCGTCATATCACACGGCAGGATTCAGAACTTTTGGCAGTTACCAGGTCGGTACTGAAAATCCTGCCAACGAAGCGGTACTTATCAGTACATTACCTGAATACTGCCTATTCGTAAATTTTTTGAAGAGAGTACTTAAATCTGCCTTTGAAACAAACAGTGTTATCTATAATATATAGATATCTTTTAATTTAATAATAAATGTATACATACATATTTACTTCATATAGATACACTCCAGAACGGTTTTTTTATATATCTATACAGTTATAACAGCTATGTATAACTTATATCTCATTCTTTAGACAGTCAGACCTCAAAAGTACCCTTCCATCGATTATATTTTCCTAACTATTGTACGAGATTGTACATTGGAAATTAATTAGTCCTTATTAAGTAATTAATTATAATTTCTTGAGTATCATCACACATGTGTTATACTGCATTAAAAAACAAGGCATACAACATGAGTATATTTCCTACGACACTGTCCACTTAATCGATTAGTATCTCAAAATAACGAACAAGATGCAACAGAGATGTACTAAAGTACTACAATTAATAAATTTGATTAAAATAATACACAGCATTAAGAAAACAGTGTTTTTGAAAAACAATTATAATTTTTGCGGTTGCCGAGATAAAAACATTTAATAAAAAAGAAATATCGTTTGTACAATTCATTAGGTTTTCGCTCGTTTCCTCGGTTTATTATTAGAAAATGTATAATTGCTCACAACAAAGAGTATTTCCAATAGAGCCGAACACGAACTAAAAAGTGCTTTGTGAAACATCTTTGTTTCTTTTGTAGTTCCTGAGATAAAAAGGTTTAATGAAAATGAGACCGCTTAGCGCCGATTCTATAGATTTTCGCGTAATTTTCTGCCAATAATAAAATTGAGTGTTTTTAAAAAGGCAGAGTGCAAAATAAGATGTGCTCTTTGAAACATCCTTCTATCAATTACGGGTTCCGAGATGTAAAAGTTTTTAGTAGTTAAAATAAGAATTGGCTCGGCGCCCCGGTTTGTTAGACCTCCCCGTCTTAATAGAATAAAGTGCATATTTTAGATTCTATTTCGGATCAGTAAATTTGAAATGCCTCTCTAGCCGACTGTACCTATCTCATGTTATTTTTTTTCGCTATCGTCTATAGCTATCTCTTATAGTTATAGAAATTAGTGAAAAAATTCACATGTAATAGGTACAGTCAGCTAAAAAGGCATTTAAAATTTGCTGATTAAAATTTGATCCAAAATATGCACTTTACCCTAATTGAAATTGTTTAATTGACAGTATTAAAAATCCAATAGGCAAAGAACAAAATAACATGTTTTTTTTTAATCAACCTTCTATCTTGAGTGGTTGTCAAGATATAAGTATTTAATGATAATAAGAAGCCGCTTAGCACCCAATTCTTCAGGATTTTGCGCACCTTTCCATGTTAATAATCGGAACTGAATAATTGCCCATAATAAAATCGAATAATTTCAACAGAGTAGAGTACGATCTACAAAATGTTTTTTGAAACATCCCTTCTATCATTTACGGTTGCCTAGATATAAGAGTTCAATTAAAATAAAAAATCGTTCGCACAGTGGGGCCAATTAAAATCAATCAATTCTAATAGGGCAGAGTATAAATTAAAATGTTTTTTGAAACAATTTTCTGTCTTGTGTGGCTGCCAAGATATAAGCATTTAATTAATAAATATGGGAGACCGCTCGGCTTCTAATTTTCGCGCACTTTTCCGTCTCAGTAATCAGAAATGTATAATAGACAATAATACAATCGAGTTGTTCCAATAGGGCAGAGTTCAACCTACGAAATGATTTTTAAAACATTCTCTTAACATTTACGGTTGCCAAGAGTAAATGTAAGGGTTTAATAAAGAAGAAAAATTGCTCGGCGTGCGATTTCTTAGATTTTCTGTCCTTATAATAGGAAATATTTAATTGCCAGTAACAAAATCTCAATTAATCTTAATAGAACAGAGCACTAATTAATAGATACTTTCTGAAACATCCTTCTATCTTATATAGTTGCTGAGATATAAGCATTTAATGATAACACCGGCACACAAAAAAAAATAAATGTCGAGTGCGAAGACTGCCACATGGTAGGTTCTATTCCTTGCAATGTATCTAAAGACCTGAAAGCGTCCCACTTCGAGATTGGCTCTTGATTCCATTCTACAGGTTTGGTGAGAGGGTGAAGTTTAAAAAATCCAAAACATTTTTTATATATTTTTTTTATTTTACCATTGATTTTTTTACGATTTTTTTGGGACCTCATACTTGCTGCAAACGACGCAGAAGCAATTCGCGTTATCTATACAATCGTGCAAATTTTTACGGTTACATGATGACGACGCCCGCGGTCCCGCTTTCCCAACCTGACCGGTAAAAATTTGCACGATTGTATAGATAACGCGAATTGCTTCTGCGTCGTTTGCAGCAAGTATGAGGTCCCAAAAAATAGTAAAAAAATCAATAATAAAAAAAAAAAATATATATAAATGTTTTGGATTTTTCAAACTTCACTCCCTCACCAGGCCTGTAGAATGAAATCAAGAGCCAATCTCGAGGTGGGACTGCTTCCAGGTCTTTAGATACATCGCAAGGAATAGAACCCACCATGTGGCAGTCTTCGCACTTGACATTTATTTTTTTTGTGTGTAATTGAAGAAATGAGAAACTCGGTGCCCGATTCTTTAGGTTTCGTGGGCTTTACCACTTTAATAATCGAAAGAGTTTAATTGTCAATATCGAGTAATTGTAATAGATCAGAGTATAAACAAAGATGAGTTAAACGGAAATACATAATTGTTAGTAATAAAATCGAGATGTTCCAATAGCGCAGAAAATAAACTAAACAATATTTTTTAAATCATCTCTAATATTTGGGGTTTGCCAAGATGTTTATGATAAACAATAGAAAAGACTTCCTGGCGTCAAAGTACATAGTGATCTTGTGCGGCAAGACTCTTGTCAACTGTAGACTAACCTAGATTGTTGATCTTGATCGCCGAGTCCGGGAATGCTGGCGTGCATGGCAACGTCATTATAAACAGAATTTCTGCACTGCATAAAAGTATGAAAATAAAGTCACAAAAAAATGAATACTTCACGCGAGACATTCTATATTTTACATTAAAAATATTATAACAAAATTTTAAATATCCCAGAAAATTCTTAACGAGAGAGAGCTTTATTATAGTGCTTTGAAAACATCTCGACGAGATCTACAACTTTCATCTTAAGGAAAAAATCAATTTCCATTTAAGAAATTAGTCGCCTTTAAAATTTCTTGAAAATAACGAAATCTACGTGACTCACATCGGAATAATGTGTCCCCCTTTAGACCATACAACTTTTGTCTGAAACATTTTTCCGTATATTCCATATTTTTCGAGATTTTTGTCTGCGTCGATTAAAATGACACCCTGTATATGTATAAAAGTGTGAATATAAAAAATAAATTTTTTTATGGTATATAAAATTATAATTATCTATATGTACAAACTTAAAAAATATGTTTTTTAAATGATTAAAATGGTTTCTAATGGTTCTGTGGTTTCTAAAACGTTCTGTATAGTTCTGTATTGAAACGTTCCTTATATTGATACTTGATGGTTATAAAACATAAGATATGTTTAGGAAACGTGTATGAAACTAACATGTGCTATACCTGGATTGTTTGTTAGAAGGAGAATAAACACGTCTGGCGCGCCTAACTCAGTCCGTCCCGTTCGTAGTGATACCTTGTCCCTTTGAATTGTTCAGCAGTAGTCAGCCAACATATGGCGCAAGGTTCAATGTTCATTCCAGATAAACAGGTGTTTTGGTAGCAACTTTACTAGTCAGTTAATAAATGTTGCCTTATGAGTGTTTCATACAATACTCACATTTATCATATAGACTGACGATATAAAAATACGAGTATATAATAAAGATGTGCTCATAACAGTATGTAATGTGAAATGTAACATAAAAATTTGAGTGTATCTTTATCTGTAGTAAACTTGTCGCTGCATGAATGCAATAAAACATTTACATACACTAAAGTAGATGTAAGTATGATAATTAATACAATACGGTATATTTATTTCATGAATGTAATTGTGAAGTTCTCATTATCGATTCGTATATCGCGTCGTGATAATCATGAAAGTCTGGAAAATCTGGCAGGTTTATGGATTAAGATTAAAAAAAAAACTCTAAGCTCTTTTTTGGTGGGTCTTAAAATTCGTCGATAATAGGTCTATTCGTTTTCGCTGCACTTCCGAACTAGTGCAATAAGTTAGAATGAAGAAAAATATATTTGTTTCATTCTAAATTATTGCACTAGTTCAGAAGTCCAGCGAAAAAAAAACAGGCCTAATGTCTCCAAATTTCTTGAACATAAAAAATGTATCAATTTTTATCATGTATTGTGCTTAACTGAAGAAAAATCGTATAAGACGAAAAGAATCGTTAATATTAATAAATTGTATACATCGCTTAAATAGAGGGTTTTAATGGAAAATATTTAAAATTGGATATATTATTTAATATAAAAATATTTTAAATTAACCCTTTGTAGCTCCTGGTAACAATACTGTTACAAAAACCGGCAAAGTGTCAATCAAAATTCTAAATCATAAATTTATCTGTTGCAAATCAATTTAAAATAGTTGTTATATACCAACGCATCAACATGAGTTACAAAAGGTTAAGTCGATATTTTAAAGAAATCATGCAAATTGGTGTGGAATGTTTAAATACAATATATGATTTAAAATTTTAAATAACAAAAATTTTAGATAACACAAAATTATGGATGATAAATAAACTTTGAGCTTATTTTTGGACTTAATAAAAATATATACAAAACACGTCAGGAATTCCATTTAACAAATTTGCTGCAATTAATTTGCTGTAATTTCAGTTTGATAACAGGATTAATTTTAAAAAAGGAAAAATAGAAAAAAGCAGAAAACTTGTATATATAAGAATCATAACTGTAATCATTTTATTCTTTACTCGTTACTAAACAAAAACATTCAAATCAGTTTCATGAAAATAAAATTGACACAAATAAAATCCACAGATATAAAAATCAATGAAAGTACAAATACGCAAACGTATATATCTATATTTAAGGAAACATATCAAAAGGAATGTGAAATTAACACAAATAAAATAAACGCTCTGTTCACATTTTATTCACACGGTGTATTCGTGTGTTTTATCACTGTGTCTTATCAGGATCTGAAACATTTATTATTTTATATCTATGTTTTTAATAGCTGTAGCACAACACAATTATATAATATTAATTATTTAATCTAATATAAAATAAAGAAATATGCTAAATTGTAGTTATCTCTCAAAATCTTTTCAAATAAAAGTTGATAAACATATACAGTATACATGTTTAAAGACATATATATCTATAATATTTTTTTTAAAAAGCAAGATGCATTACTTTAATCAATCACAACTTACAATTCTGTTGAGTTTCATTTTACAAAAAAGAACCTTTGACAAAAGTTTAAAGAATAAAGTTAGATTAAGATTGTTTTAAATTTTTAAAATTGGAATTACTGCAATAAAAATAGTCATCATTTAAAAAAACTTAAGATAATCTAACTTGACCTTAACAACGCCACGCAAGCATACACAAATATTACAGTATATTATTGTCTAAAACGCACACAATTATTGTCTAAAATGTTCTTTTGTAAGATAAAACAACAGAATTGTAGCAATCTGTTTAAGAAAATTTAAAAAAGTATGTTACTCACTCTTAACAGGTTTATATTTTTTAGAAATTTGGTTATGAATCCAACTTCTAATCTGTGGAATAGAACGGCGGCTCAAACATTCGTTTTTCATTTTAATTTCTACCATTTGTTTCCCTGTGGGTATATGTCCCTCTTTCATTATAGGTTTAAATGCGTTAGTGATTACGTCACATTCTTTCTGCGTCCACCTAATACGTTTCGTGGGACCATATGATGATGCTGTAGAATATTGATGTACATAATATTACGAGAAATCACATACATAATAAGAATATAGGAATTAATTATTTTTTTTATACACTTACTACTGCGTTTTTTTTTTATTTGTTGCATTACAGATTGTATCTGCGCTAGAACTATTACTATCTACGTCAGAATTATCATTATCGATGCGATTGTCTGCTTCGCACGTCTTATTTATTACAAGATCAGTCTCATGTTCGTTATCTTGTACATCTTCTCCAGTATCGTCAGTTTCTCCTTGTGCTATTTTAAGTAATCGCGATATTTTTACTATTTCCAATTGTGGAATAGACTGACGATAATGTTGCATATGGATACTTCTTTCATGACCCAAATAATTGGCCAATTGTGTTATATCAGGATCTGACAGATTTAATGTAATACATTTTGTTGCAATATGTTTACGAAGTTTTGTACCTCGTAATCTAAGAGGCATTTTTGCCCCACAATCTAGAGAATATGTACGTAATAAATCACATGCTCTCAAATATTTAAAACGTTTCTTGTCATAACCCGGTAAGGCAAAGACATAGGGATTTCCTTAAGGTATATTTACTTCCTTACGATAACGTAAAATTAAGTCTATACAACATTTCATTTCATCATCCAAAAGAACAGGTACAGATCTTCTCAATTTTCCTCTAATAACAAATCTTACATATTTATTAGCTACCTGAAATATATAAGATTATACATTTAATTAATTGCACAAATATTTATTCACGAAAAAAATCATTATTAGATAGCAATTCAAAATAGAAGTATAAAATAACAGCATATATAAATAAATATATGTGTAATCTAGTCATCTAGTAAATATTTTATAAGAATCAAAATCATTTTTATGTATTGAAAAACCCATAATATACAAGATAAATCATTTTAATCGATACAGGCAAATATGTCGAAAAATATAAAAGATACGGGAAAATATTTCAGACAAAAATTGTATAATCTAAAGGGAGATGTATAGTATATAGATGTATGCAGGTAAAGTCATAGAAAAGTGAATACTTTACAAGATATTTTATATTTTATATTAAAAATATTATAGAAAATTATAAATATCTCAAGAAATTTTTAACGAAAGAGAGCTTTATTTGGTATTTTGAAAACGTTTCGACAAGATCTACAACTTTTATCTCAAAGAAAAAATCAACTTTCTTTTAAGAAATTAGTTGCTTTTAAAATTTCCTGAAAAAGACGACAACTACGACATGATTTATATCGGAATCGTGTGTCCCTTTTTAGACCATACAACTTTTGTCTGAAACACTTTTTCGTATTTTCCATATTTTTCAAGATATTTGCCTGTGTCGATCAAAATGACTCACCCTGTATATGTATGTAAAATTAAAATGCTTGTTGTACTATCTACAATTGGATCGTGCTTATTTTATCTCTTTTTATTACTAATTACTCGAATTTTGGAGCCTTATAATGTTTTACAGCATTAACAATATGCATAAATGTTAATTAGAGGAATACTTACACTTCGAGCTTCGTGTGACAGTGATTTATATAAATCTGGATTTGTCTGTTCGTTTATACCTTCTTGGTGCTTATAGTCATCGACAGATATACGTTCAATTTCTCCAGCTCTTCGCCTATTAAATACTTGAACAGATATCAAAGTAAATTGCGCTAACTGCCGCCAAGTATTATATGTAAATATTTCACTGAGCTGATTAAATGCCTTGCGTCTGTTAAGTTGCAGAAAATTGTGTGACAATTTTATGTCCTCTAATGAAGGTAAATCTTGTAATTGATGACGCTTAGCTTGTAATATAGATTCTTCAACAGTTTTATTAATTAAAACATGTAAGTCTTTTTGTAGTAACTTTAAATAGTTTTCTATATCTTGTTTTTTTTCAAATGTGTTTTGTTTTATACATTCAGCAATAGCTAGATTTCCTATTTGCTTTATAAGTGTACCAAGTCCTGATGCAACAGAAGGAGCTGCATAGACATTTGTGCTTATATTAAGGCCTGCAACCTGATTTACAGTTACAATACAATCATCGTATGTTGATGGATGATAGATACTAAAGAAATCGGTCACTTTCTTATTAATCGTTCTGAGAGCTTGTAAAAATCGTCCTAATAATCTTAAGCGGGCTCTGATCATGTCTTGCTGATGCTGATGCTTATATTTAACACATAATTTGTTGCCATAAATAATTAATAGTTCGTCATATCTAATTAATCTAGTAATATCGTCCTCTTTTAATACTGAAAATACAATATTTCTTAGAATAGTATTTGCACACTGGTGAATTCGACTTTCAACTTTTCTTCCAAGTATTATGACAGATCTGCCAATAGCTTTCTGTGTACATTCTTTAAAATGATGACGAATATTATTTTTAGTAAAAAATCCTTTGCATCCACCACAACATATAAAATCACGTGCAGTCCTTTTTTTAGATTCTGTTGGTCTTCTACAAACTATAAGCTCTCCCTTATTATATGTGGGATCTGTATTGAATGAGTAATCACCCTTTCATCTGAGAACTCCAATAATTTTCTGTCTTTCTTTATTACCTATAAATCATTAGATTTATATTAAAAACGAGAAATGCAAATTCATAATACAATTAGTATAACCTAAATTCTAATAAATTTAGTAGAGAATATATACAATAGTATCATATATTTTTAAAAAATTCTGAAAAGAACTTGTAAGCAAACGATAAAATATTTTTCTACTTTCAACAGATTTCTACTTTCAACAGATTAGATTATTATCATTATAATTGCTACAATATTATAGTATTATTCTAGTGTTACACAGATCATTATTATTATGATTATTACAGTACTTAATAAGACCAGGATGTTACCAACGGTCTCATATTGTTGCTCATTTCGGTAATTTAAGCTATTCAAAATTATGTCTTATTCAATTATTCAATTTTTCAGAAAAATTGTAAAATTTAAGTTACAATCTGATGGTATTATATATTAAAATATATTTATTTTTATAATATCTATATTAGTATATTTATTTATATGAATTTTTTATACCTTTTGGTAATATAGCAAATTTTTTCACTTCCTCTTCATTTTTGTGTACAGTTTCAAGATGCCTACCTATCTTTGATTGCAATTTTTTACAATAATAAAAATTTTTCTTTCCGGCACCTTTAGATTTAGAACTTTCACCACGTAAATCAGTGTTATTACAAACTGCTTGTCCAGAAACATTCAATGATGTCTGTAAGCTATCCCGCGTACTGTTATTAGATGTTTTTGAACACGATTGTTCAGGAATATTATTCTCTTCCTCAAAACTTTCCGAAGTTTCATTATGACAATAGTCAGGATCATTTGTTGCATCGTCACTGTCACAATTATTAATAATAGAAGACTCAGAACTATTACAGTCAGGATAATTTTTGTTGGAAAGTACTTCATTGGCTTGCTCTAAATTGTTATTTATTTCTTGCGCCGTGTGCATATCAGGACTATGATTAACTGATTTACTCCAATTAATATCTTCAATTTCTGTCAGATCATTATCATTATAAGTATTACAGCTTTTGACAGGCATCAGAATATTATCAATAACGTCATATTCTTGCACAATTTGATTGTTTGAGCTACTCAACACGATGTCCGCATTATTCAATTCCTTGGATAAATCCATAATATTCAAGTCACAATCTAGTATAAGAACATTATCGGTACAGACTGACGCAGACTGACTGATTTCAAACTGATTAATTTCTGTCTGATTTGAATCTCCACATAAAATATTTTCTGACAGTGTGTTGTTGGACATAACATTTGCATTTTTGGGCAAAATATATGTGCTAAGGTTAGGATCGGCTATAAAAAAAAGCAGATAAATCGTAACATTTGACATTATCTCATTTAGTAATTTAAAGTAAAATAAACAGAAATTATAACTCACCAATGTTCTTATTCAGTCGTACGACTGGTATATTTAAATTTAAATTTCTTGCTACTTTAGCAAGCATTTCACGATTTCCTGTGTACAAAAAGTTATGTTACAAATGTAATAAAGGTGAAACAAAAGTAATTTCTAAAAGATAAGTATCGAAAAACCTATTGGTAATCATTACTGTTAATATATAAATGAAAAAATCTATGAACCACGCTAAATATACAATTTTCAACATAGTACTGACATACTTACTGTTAGATACAATCAACTTCCTTTTTTTACGTGCATCTCGTAAACAAACAGAGTACTTATTTCGATTTTTGTATAACCCATACATTTTAGAATGAATTATATGGCATTAACGCAGTCGATATGTCCGGGAAATATACAGTAACTATACAGTTCTTTAAGTAATCACATACGTGTTTTTAACTCCTAATTGAGACGGGAAAATTATTCTAATACGAATAATAACACACAACGTAGAAAGCGTCTTACGAATAGGCCACGATTGATACGGAGATCACGGCTGTCAATAAACAATGCAGGATGCGTCCACGCATGTGGCGGCAGCGCACAGCTGAAGAACAAAAAACGCGCGAATTAAGCCCCTTACGCAATGCGAGACAATAGTGACAGTGATAGCGACAAAATTTTCAACCTATCGGAATTCGTGTATCAATGCTGTAGCTTTGTCGACAATTTTGTCGTTATCATTATCGCCTTGCATTATGTATAAGGAGTTTTAGGCGCCGAGAGAATTATTATTTTCATTAAACGCTTAAATATCAATAACCGAAAAAGATATAAAGATAGTTCAAAAAGTACTGTTTAGTTCATACTCTGTGCCATAAATAATACAAGACTATATTACTAGATATTAATACATTTTAATTAATAAGACGCGTGAGAAAACGCGTGGAAGCCTAAGGATTCTGCCGCCAATTTCTCATTTACATTAAACGCTTGTATCTCAGGAATCACAAAAGAGAGAAAGTTGTTTTAAAAAGACTTTTTAGTTTGTAATCTATCATATCAGGATTACTTGGTTATATTACTAACCAATATAACATTTCTGATTATTGACACAAAAAAGCGAGCGAGTGTTTAACAAAACGGGAGCTGAGCGATTTCTCATTTTAATGAATCTCGTATATCTCGGAAACCGTAAAAGATAAAAGGATGCTTTAAAAACACTTTTTAGACGGTATTCGACCTTATTGAAATTACACGTTTATTGCAATTATTCAGTTCTGATTATTAAGAAATGCGCGCAAAAACCTAAGGTATTGGGCACTAAGCGATTTCTCATTATAATTAAATGCTTATAAAACTCGGCAATCACACAAGATAGAAAGATGTTTCAGAACTGTATATACTTTACGCTATTAGAATATCTCGATTTTATTACTAACAATTACGTACTTCCGTTTATTTGACGCGATAAAGCGAGCATTGTTAGTAATAAAATCGAGATATTTTAATAGCGCAGAGTATAAAAAGCTAAACAGTCCTTTTTGAATCATATGTATATCTTCGGTATGCTTGCCGAGATATTTACGATAAACTATAGGGAACAGACTTTTTGGCGCCAAGACACATGGCCTTGACCTTACGCAGCGAGATTCTTATCAACTGTATGTACGCTGAGTCCGGGAATGCCGGCGTGCACGACACGTCATTGTAAACGTTTCGATGTTTCTGCTACCAGTGATCGATTACGGTTTTCGAAACACGGTAAAAATTACAATAGTGAACAGATTTACTAGATTTCGACCAATGAAATCATAGATACTCTAGTGAATCTCCTCACTTTTGTAACTTTTATGCTAGGTCTACAATGCGAGTCGTAAAGTCATGAGTCGTAAGAATTGACCAATCACAGTCGATTATTCTCCTCAAATTCGATTGTGATTGGTCAATTCTTACGACTCGCGACTTTACGACCTCGCATTGTAGACCTAGCATTACCTCGTTTCAGGAACCGTAATAAACCCATCGCTGATTTTTAATGGTTCATTTTAAGTAAAGCGAGAGGCCTGCTTCCAAAGCAGTTTGCACTGCTAAAGCCCGGTCTACATAGGCCGCAGTTCGCAAAACGCAAGCACACACACAGTCTACATGTCAACCTAACCTCTTTGTTAGATTGACATGTAGACTGTGCGTGTGTCTTGCGTTTTGCGAACTGCGGCCTATGTAGACCGGGCTTAAAGCCTCCTCGCTAATACGAAATGTGCCGTTGATAATATTGTAATCACGTAACTCGTGTAGCGCTAATTACAATGTTTTATATCGTTTTTTAATTATGTCGATATCTGTAATGATTTCTGAGATGCAAATATTTATTGAAAACGAAAAATTGCTTAACGGCTGATTCTTCATGTTACAGCACACTTTAATGTTTTAATAAACAAAAATACATAATTAACAATCATTAATAAAATCGGATAATTACAATAGGGTAGGTTACGATCTACAAAGTCTTTCTTTAATCATCTTTCTGTCATTAGCGGTTGCCGAGATATAAGTGTTTAATTAAGACGAGAAATCGCTCGATAGTTCCTTAGGTTTTTGTCGCTTTTACGTCTTAATAATCGGAACTGAATAATTGTATGAAGTCGAATAATTATAGTAAGGCGGAGATCGGCTTACAAAACGTTTACAATGACGTGCCGTGCACGCCGACATTCCCGGACTCGGCGATCAAGGTCAGCGCGTGCATACAGCTGATAAGAATCTCGCTGCACAAGGTCAAGACCATGTGTCTTCGCGCCAAAAAGTCTTTTCTTTATTGTTTATCATAAATATCTCGGCAAGCATAAAAGAAAAGACTTTTTAGCGCGAAGACACATGGCCTTGACCTTGTGCAGCGAGATTCTTATCAGCTGTATGCACGCGCTGACCTTGATCGCCGAGTCCGGGAATGTCGGCGTGCACGGCACGTTATTGTAAACGTTTTGTAAGCCGATCTCCGCCTTACTGTAATTATTCGACTTCATACAATTATTCAGTTCCGATTATTAAGACGTAAAAGCGACAAAAACCTAAGGAACTATCGAGCGATTTCTCGTCTTAATTAAACACTTATATCTCGGCAACCGCTAATGACAGAAAAATGATTAAAGAAAGACTTTGTAGATCGTAACCTACCCTATTGTAATTATCCGATTTTATTAATGATTGTTAATTATGTATTTTTGTTTATTAAAACATTAAAGTGTGCTGTAACATGAAGAATCAGCCGTTAAGCAATTTTTCGTCTTCAATAAATATTTGCATCTCAGAAATCATTACAGATATCGACATAATTAAAAAACGATATAAAACATTGTAATTAGCGCTACACGAGTTACGTGATTACAATATCATCAACGGCACATTTCGTATTAGCGAGGAGGCTTTAAGCCCGGTCTACATAGGCCGCAGTTCGCAAAACGCAAGACACACGCACAGTCTACATGTCAATCTAACAAAGAGGTTAGGTTGACATGTAGACTGTGTGTGTGCTTGCGTTTTGCGAACTGCGGCCTATGTAGACCGGGCTTTAGCAATGCAAACTGCTTTGGAAGCAGGCCTCTCGCTTTACTTAAAATGAACCTTTAAAAATCAGCGATGGGTTTATTACGGTTCCTGAAACGAGGTAATGCTAGGTCTACAATGCGAGGTCGTAAAGTCGCGAGTCGTAAGAATTGACCAATCACAATCGAATTTGAGGAGAATAATCGACTGTGATTGGTCAATTCTTACGACTCATGACTTTACGACTCGCATTGTAGACCTAGCATAAAAGTTACAAAAGTGAGGAGATTCACTAGAGTATCTATGATTTCATTGGTCGAAATCTAGTAAATCTGTTCACTTTTGTAATTTTTACCGTGTTTCGAAAACCGTAATCGATCACTGGTAGCAGAAACATCGAAACGTTTACAATGACGTGCCGTGCACGCCGGCATTCCCGGACTCAGCGTACATACAGCTGATAAGAATCTCGCTGCGCAAGGTCAAGGCCATGTGTCTTGGCGCCAAAAAGTCTGTTCCCTATAGTTTATCGTAAATATCTCGGCAAGCATACCGAAGATATACATATGATTCAAAAAGGACTGTTTAGCTTTTTATACTCTGCGCTATTAAAATATCTCGATTTTATTACTAACAATGCTCGCTTTATCGCGTCAAATAAACGGAAGTACGTAATTGTTAGTAATAAAATCGAGATATTCTAATAGCGTAAAGTATATACAGTCCTGAAACATCTTTCTATCTTGTGTGATTGCCGAGTTTTATAAGCATTTAATTATAATGAGAAATCGCTTAGTGCCCAATACCTTAGGTTTTTGCGCGCATTTCTTAATAATCAGAACTGAATAATTGCAATAAACGTGTAATTTCAATAAGGTCGAATACCGTCTAAAAAGTGTTTTTAAAGCATCCTTTTATCTTTTACGGTTTCCGAGATATACGAGATTCATTAAAATGAGAAATCGCTCAGCTCCCGTTTTGTTAAACACTCGCTCGCTTTTTTGTGTCAATAATCAGAAATGTTATATTGGTTAGTAATATAACCAAGTAATCCTGATATGATAGATTACAAACTAAAAAGTCTTTTTAAAACAACTTTCTCTCTTTTGTGATTCCTGAGATACAAGCGTTTAATGTAAATGAGAAATTGGCGGCAGAATCCTTAGGCTTCCACGCGTTTTCTCGTCTTATTAATTAAAATGTATTAATTGCTAGTAATATAGTCTTGTATTATTTATGGCACAGAGTATGAACTAAACAGTACTTTTTGAACTATCTTTATATCTTTTTCGGTTACTGATATTTAAGCGTTTAATGAAAATAATAATTCTCTCGGCGCCTAAAACTCCTTATACATAATGCAAGGCGATAATGATAACGACAAAATTGTCGACAAAGCTACAGCATTGATACACGAATTCCGATAGATTGAAAATTTTGTCGCTATCACTGTCACTATTGTCTCGCATTGCGTAAGGGGCTTAATTCGCGCGTTTTTTGTTCTTCAGCTGTGCGCTGCCGCCACATGCGTGGACGCATCCTGCATTGTTTATTGACAGCCGTGATCTCCGTATCAATCGTGGCCTATTCGTAAGACGCTTTCTACGTTGTGTGTTATTATTCGTATTAGAATAATTTTCCCGTCTCAATTAGGAGTTAAAAACACGTATGTGATTACTTAAAGAACTGTATAGTTACTGTGTATTTCCCGGACATATCGACTGCGTTAATGCCATATAATTCATTCTAAAATGTATGGGTTATACAAAAATCGAAATAAGTACTCTGTTTGTTTACGAGATGCACGTAAAAAAAGGAAGTTGATTGTATCTAACAGTAAGTATGTCATTACTATGTTGAAAATTGTATATTTAGCGTGGTTCATAGATTTTTTCATTTATATATTAACAGTAATGATTACCAATAGGTTTTTCGATACTTATCTTTTAGAAATTACTTTTGTTTCACCTTTATTACATTTGTAACATAACTTTTTGTACACAGGAAATCGTGAAATGCTTGCTAAAGTAGCAAGAAATTTAAATTTAAATATACCAGTCGTACGACTGAATAAGAACATTGGTGAGTTATAATTTCTGTTTATTTTACTTTAAATTACTAAATGAGATAATGTCAAATGTTACGATTTATCTGCTTTTTTTTATAGCCGATCCTAACCTTAGCACATATATTTTGCCCAAAAATGCAAATGTTATGTCCAACAACACACTGTCAGAAAATATTTTATGTGGAGATTCAAATCAGACAGAAATTAATCAGTTTGAAATCAGTCAGTCTGCGTCAGTCTGTACCGATAATGTTCTTATACTAGATTGTGACTTAAATATTATGGATTTATCCAAGGAATTGAATAATGCGGACATCGTGTTGAGTAGCTCAAACAATCAAATTGTGCAAGAATATGACGTTATTGATAATATTCTGATGCCTGTCAAAAGCTGTAATACTTATAATGATAATGATCTGACAGAAATTGAAGATATTAATTGGAGTAAATCAGTTAATCATAGTCCTGATATGCACACGGCGCAAGAAATAAATAACAATTTAGAGCAAGCCAATGAAGTACTTTCCAACAAAAATTATCCTGACTGTAATAGTTCTGAGTCTTCTATTATTAATAATTGTGACAGTGACGATGCAACAAATGATCCTGACTATTGTCATAATGAAACTTCGGAAAGTTTTGAGGAAGAGAATAATATTCCTGAACAATCGTGTTCAAAAACATCTAATAACAGTACGCGGGATAGCTTACAGACATCATTGAATGTTTCTGGACAAGCAGTTTGTGATAACATTGATTTACGTGTTGAAAGTTCTAAACCTAAAGGTGCCGGAAAGAAACATTTTTGTTATTATTGTAAAAAATTGCAATCAAAGATAGGTAGGCATCTTGAAACTGTACACAAAAATGAAGAGGAAGTGAAAAAATTTGCTATATTACCAAAAGGTATAAAAAATTCATATAATGAAATATACTAATATAGATATTTATAAAAATAAATATATTTTAATATATAATACCATCAGATTGTAACTTGAATTTTACAATTTTTCTAAAAAATTGAATAATTGAATAAGACATAATTTTGAATAGCTTAAATTATCAAAATGAGCAAGAATATGACACCGTTGGTAACATCATGATCTTATTAAATACTGTAATAATTATAATAATAATGATCTGTATATAACACTGTATAATAATACTATAATATGATAGTTGCTTTTCCTTTACATCAAAACTCAGATAATTCTCACTTGTGACGTCATTCTGTCTCTATTATTCATTAATGATAAAAAAGGATAGAGCGACGTCACAAGTGAGAATTATTTGAGTTTTGATGTAAATGGAAAGCACCTAATGTAGTAACTATAATGATCTAATCTGTTGAGAGTAGAAAAATATTTTATTGTTTGCAAGTTTTTTTCAGAATTTTTTAAAATATATGATACTTATGATATGATATATGATATTGTACATATTCTCTACTAAATTTACTAGAATTTATGTTATACTAATTGTGTTATGAATTTGCATTTCTCGTTTTTAATATAAATCTAATGATTTATAGGTAATAAAGAAAGACAGAAAATTATTGGACTTCTCAGACGAAAGGGTGATTACTTATACAATACAGATCCCACATATAATGAGGGAGAGCTTATAGTTTGTAGAAGACCAACAGAATCTAAGAAAAGGACTGCACGTGACTTTATATGTTGTGGTGGATGCAAAGGATCTTTTACTAAAAATAATATTCGTCATCATTTTAAAGAATGTACACAGAAAGCTATTGGCAGATCTGTCAAAATACTTGGAAGAAAAGTTGAAGGTCGAATTCACCAGTGTGCAAACTCTATTCTAAGAAATGTTGTATTTCCAGTATTAAAAGAGGACGATATTATTAGATTAATTAGATATGACGAACTATTAATTATTTATGGCAACAAATTATGTGTTAAATATAAGCATCAACACCAGCAAGACATGATCAGAGCCCGCTTAAGATTATTAGGACGATTTTTACAAGCTCTCAGAACGATTAATAAGAAAGTGACTGATTTCTTTAGTATCTATCACCCATCAATATATGATGATTGTATTACAGCTGTAAATCAGGTGGCAGGCCTTAATATAAGCACAAAAGTCTATGCAGCTCCTTCTGTTGCATCAAGACTTGGTACACTTATAAAGCAAATAGGAAATCTGGCTATTGCTGAATGTATAAAGCGAAACACATTTGAAAAAAAACAAGATATAGAAAACTATTTAAAGTTACTACAAGAAGACTTCCATGTTTCAGTTAATAAAACTGTTGAAGAATCTATATTACAAGCTAAGCGTCATCAATTACAAGATTTGCCTTCATTAGAAGACATAAAATTGTTACACAGTTTTCTGCAACTTAACAGACGCAAGGCATTTAATCAGCTCAGTGAAATATTTACATATAATACTTGGCGGCAGTTAGCGCAATTTACTTTAATATCTGTTCAAGTATTTAATAGGCGAAGAGCTGGAGAAATTGAACGTATAACTGTCGATGACTATAAGCACCAAGAAGGTATAAATGAACAGACAAATCCGGATTTATATAAATCCCTGTCACACGAAGCTCGAAGTGTAAGTACTCTTCTAATTAACATTTATGCATATTGTTAATGCTTTAAAATATTATAAAACTCCAAGATTTGAGTAGTTAGTAATAAAAAAAGATAAAATAAGCACGATCCAATTGTGTATAGTACAACAAACATTATATATGCTGTTTATATATGCTGTTATTTTATACTTCTGTTTTGAATTGCTATCTAATAATGATTTTTTAGTGAATAAATATTTGTGCAATTAATTAAATGTATAATCTTATATATTTCAGGTAGCTAATAAATATGTAAGATTTGTTATTAGAGGAAAATTGGGAAGATCTGTACCTGTTCTTTTGGATGATGAAATGAAATGTTGTGTAGACTTAATTTTACGTTATCGTAAAGAAGCAAATATACCTCAAGGAAATCCCTATGTCTTTGCCTTACCGGGTTATGACAAGAAACGTTTTAAATATTTGAGAGCATGTGATTTATTACGTACATATTCTCTAGATTGTGGGGCAAAAATGCCTCTTAGATTACGAGGTACAAAACTTCGTAAACATATTGCAACAAAATGTATTACATTAAATCTGTCAGATCCTGATATAACACAATTGGCCAATTATTTGGGTCATGAAAGAAGTATCCATATGCAACATTATCGTCAGTCTATTCCACAATTGGAAATAGTAAAAATATCGCGATTACTTAAAATAGCACAAGGAGAAACTGACGATACTGGAGAAGATGTACCAGATAACGAATATGAGACTGATGTTGTAATGAATAAGACGTGCGAAACAGACAATCGCATCGATAATGATAATTCTGACGTAGATAGTAATAGTTCTAGCGCAGGTGCAATCTGTAATGCAACAAATAAAAAAAGGAAACGCAGTAGTAAGTGTATAAAAAAAATAATTAATTCTTATATTTCTTATTATATATGTGATTTCTCGTAATATTATGTACATCAATATTCTACAGCATCACCGTATGGTCCCACGAAACGTATTAGGTGGACGCAGGAAGAATGTGATGTAATCACTAACGGATTTAAACATTTAATGAAAGAGGGACGTAAACCCACAGGAAAACAAATGGTAGAAATTAAAATGAAAAACAAATGTTTGAGCCGCCGTTCTATTCCACAGATTAGAAGTTGGATTCATAACGAAATTTCTAAAAAATATAAACCTGTTAAGAGTGAGTAATATACTTTTTTGAATTTTCTTAAAGAGATTGCTACAATTCTGTTGTTTTATCTTACAAAAGAACATTTTAGACAATAATTGTGTGCGTTTTAGACAATAATACTGTAATATTTGTGTATACTTGCGTGGCGTTGTTAAGGTCAAGTTAGATTATCTTAAGTTTTTTTAAATGATGACTATTTTTATTGCAGTAATTTCAATTTTAAAAATTTTAAACAACCTTAATCTAACTTTGAAAGCATCACTCAAAGTGAAACAGATACTGCCATTAAATACGTATTCTTTAAACTTTTGTCAAAGATTTTTTTTTGTAAAATAAAACAGCAGAATTGTAAGTCGTGATTGATTAAAGTAATCCATCTTGCTTTTTAAAATATTATATATATGTCTTCAAACATGTATACTGTATATGTTTATCAATTTTTATCTGAAAAGATTTTGAGAGATAACTTCAATTTAGCTTCAATATTTCTTTATTTTATATCAGATTAAATAATTAGTCTTGTATAATTGTGTTGTCCTACCGCTATTAAAAACATATAGATATAAAGTAATAAATGTTTCAGATCCTGATAGCACTGATGAAACACACGAATACACCGTATGAAATAAAATGTGAACAGAGCGTTTATTTTATTTGTGTTAATTTCACATTCCTATTGATATATTTCTTTAAATATAGATATATACGTTGCGTATTTGTACTTCTATTGATTTTTGTATCTGTGGATTTTATTTGTGTCAATTTTTATTTTTATGAAATTGATTTGAATGTTTTTATTTAATAATATAGATATATACGTTGCGTATTTGTACTTCTATTGATTTTTATATCTGTGGATTTTATTTGTGTCAATTTTTATTTTTATGAAATTGATTTGAATGTTTTTGTTTAATAATGAGTAAAGAATAAAAAGATTACAGTTATGATTCTTATATATTCTTTTATACAAGTTTTTTGCTTTTTACCTTTTTTCTTTTTTAAAGTTAATCCTGTTATCAAATTTAAATTACACTGGTAATTACAGCAAATTTGTCAAATGGAATTTCTGACGTATTCCTTATATATTTTTATATAAGATATAGTCCAAAAATATACTCAAAATTTTTCCACTATCCATAATTTTTTATTATCTAAAACTTCTGTTATTTAAAATTTCATATATTGTATTTAAACATTTCACTCCAATTTGCATGACTCCTTGAAAATATCGACTTAATTTCAAATATTTTTATATTAAAATACATTCAATTTTAAATATTTTCCATAAAAATCCTCTATTTAAGCGATATATTATCTATAAAAATTCGTTACTATTAAAGATTTTTGTCGTCTCATATGATTTTTCTTCAGTCAAGTACAAAACATGATAAAAATTGATACATTTTTTATGTTCAAGAAATTTGGAGGCATTAGGCCTATTTGTTTTTGCTGGACTTCTGAACTAGTGCAATAAGTTAGAATGAAATAAATATATTTTCTTTTATTTTAACGAACGGACCTATTACCGACGAATTTTAAGACCAACCAAAAAAGGGCTGAGAGTTTTGTGTAAATGTTAATCCTTGAACCTGCCAGATTTTTCAGACTTTTATTATCACGACGCGATGTAATCGATAATAACAGCTTCAGAATTACATTCATGAAACAAATATACTGTATTGTGTTAATTATCAAACTTACATCTACTTACATCATACTTTAGTGTATGTAAATCTTTTATTGCAGCGACAAGTTTAGGCTTATTATCAGATAAAGATACACTCAAGTTTTTATATTACATTTTACATTCTGTTATGAGCACATCTTTATTATTTACTCGTATCTTTATATCGTCATTCTATATGATAAATGTGAGTATCGTATGAAACACTCATAAGGCTACATTTATTAACTGACTAGTAAAGTTGCTGCCAAATCAACTAACCTGTTTATCTGGAATGAACATTGAACTTTGCGCCATATGTTGGCTGACTACTGCTGAACAATTCAAAGGGACAAGGTATCACTACGAACTGAACAGAGTGAGTTAGGCGCGCCAGACGTACTTCTTCTCCTTCTAACTGACAATCAAGGTATAGCATATGTTACTTTCACACACGTTTCTTAAACATATGTAATGTTTTACAACAATCAAGTATCAATAAGGAACGTTTCAATACAGAACTATACAGAACCATTTTAATCGTTTAAAAAACGTATTTTTTAAGTTTATACATAAATATAATTATAATTCTATATAAACATGAAAAAGATTTATTTTTCATATTCACACTTTTATACATATACAGGATGAGTCATTTTAATCGATGCAGGCAAATATCTCGAAAAATATGAATATACGGAAAAATTTCAGACAAAAGTTGTATGGTCTAAAGGGAGACACATGATTCCAATGTGAGTCATGTCGTAAATTTCGTCATTTTCAGGAAATTTTGAAGGCGACTAATTTCTTAAATGGAAGTTTATTTTTTCCTTAATATGAAAGTTGTAGGTCTCGTTGAGTTTTCAAAGCACTATAATAAAGCTTTCTTTTGTCAAGAATTTCCTGAGATACTTAAAATTTTGTTATAATATTTTTAATGTAAAATATAAAATATCTCGTAAAATATTCATTTTTCTGTGACTTTATCTTCATACTTATATACATAAAAGTATGAAATATTTTTTCATATCTTCCATATTTTTCAAGATATTTGCCTGCGTCGATTAAAATAATTCGTCCTGTATATAAGGTGTCCCATACAGGGTGTACGTATGTACACACATACAGAGAAAAGGTTTCTTTAGATTTATGTTTCTTTAATGTATGCCTGCTTGATTTATGTTTCTTTGATTACTAATCGTTCTTAACTTTAATTCGATTTATTAAATAAAATCTTCATCAGGCAGAACTTTAGGCGTTCTCATTATTAACATTAGACATATTATATTGTTTTAAATATACAAATCTTATATTAATATTAAATTTAATATTAGTATTAATATTTATATTATTATAATATTATTTAATAGTAATTAGTTGATGTTAATCAATATTATCAATATTTATTGTATATCAAAATTTTGTTTTTGCATTGTTTTTAATATTTGTTAGTTAATATATTAAAACATTTTTGAACACTTTAAATATGTGTTATAGACAAGTACAGGTAAGAAAGGGCGTCAAAGTCAAAAGATTGCGTCATTTGTCCAATTCAATCATCAATTTCGTACTTTATGCTACTGGAATTACTCGATTTTAGAACTATCAATAACACATTTCTAAATATTAAGATGAAACCGCTCGCAGAAATGGAACAAGTCAAGCATCGAGTAATTTTTCATTTTCATTGAACGCTTTTATCTCGACAATTACTAAAGTTATAAAAATGATTTAAAAAACACTGTTTAGTCCCTACTGTGTTTTCTAATTACTCGGTTTTATTATACTGGCAATACGTCTCTTGTAAGTCCCAGAGCGCAAAAGACGAACAAAACTGCTTTTTGTATAATACATATGTTTGGCGCACCGCCGTGTATCATAGTGTAAATAGTAGTTAATGATAGGATTGATTTCGTGTTGTCGTTTCACATTGTTAATTGTACGGTTCTTGTATTGATCAGTTATACCGGGTTGAATTATCGCGCCTATTAGCGAAACGTCGGTGGATCGCGATTAGTACACTTGTCTATATTCGCGCGACTCACCCGACTCGTGCTGCCCGCCCACGGGTGGCATCCCCAATTATGAGAAGAATTCGGTACTCGCTCGCGCCGTACTTCGCAGGTGCGCGAGCCGAGAGAACGGAAGAGAGGGACTCATCAGTCGAACGTCGTGAAGCTCACACGTTACCGTTTCGCATGTGCAAACTTGGAGTGCTCGGTCGCCCATCGCAGACCACGAAGGCCTAATCGCTTGATATCCTGCCTATCTATGACTGCTTGATATCCTGCCTATCTGTGACTGCTTGCTATCCTGCCTATCTGTGCCTGCTTGCTATACCTGCCGGTCCGTGCCTGCTTGCTATACCGGACTGTTGCATGCTTTCGCCTTGCACGCCAGAGATCTCGCCAACGGGAGGACGACGTCGACACCCAGGAGGCGCCGGGCAACGACACGGTGAGTCGCCTCGCATTTTTTGATATTCGTTTGCTTGCTTCGCTTTATTCACTTTCGCGAGGGCACGGGCCCTCTGGTCCTTCGAGAAAATTTGTCGACCAATCGCAAATCCGGGGAGCGCCTCATACCCCCCCGTGCATTGGTCCTTCGAGCCGGATACGCGCGCTAAAGCAATAACGCCGACCTTTCGCTCGTGGGTAGCATTTCTTAGTGGTTTTGATCGCGATTGCATTACAATTAATCAGTCGCGTATTCTACACCCGCCGCGATATCTCTCGGCCGCAACATTGCTTCGCGACGAGAATACGCGCGGGAGACTTGTCGTTTGATCGCTTTGTGGTTAATTGCTCTTGTCGTTCGTTATTGAATATTGTCGTTAACCGAAATATTCAACATTGGAATATTCTCGGTTAAGCCATACGTTCTCGCCGCGCCGTCGACGGCCTTGACGCTCGGTCACGGGCCGGCAGCGTATATACACATTTTTTCTACGTAAGCTCGCGTTCCATAATAACGCGCTACATTATTTTCGTTGTTGCTGGGTGTGTTTCGGCCAGACTCGAAATACATATTGAAAATACATACTGAAACTATTATTCCGATCGTTGGAATTCTCGCAAACATCATTGCCACCGATCGAATATACTGTTCGCCGGCACTGGTTCCCGGTATAAAATATTGTAGCACTCAAGGTAATCTTATTAAAGATTATAATTACGATTATAATCACAATTGCAAAGAAGTTGGCGTAATTGATGCTCATGTCGTGGATTATTGCTCGTGTCATGTGTGTACTGCTCATGTCGTATACGCTGCTCGTGTCGTAGTTCCGCGCAGAACATGTATTGCCGAAAACTTAATCTGAACAAATACTTGAGTGCATTCCTCGTCGTAACCGGGCACCTGTGCCGATCTAATTAATAATTTTGATCGTTAAGACAACTATTTTCTTATTTTGTACATCCCTTGCAACCCTCTTCCTTGCTAGCTCTACACTGCATTTGATCCCCTTTTCTTGTGTTCGCCATTGGCTCTTGCGATTAACAAACTTGTCATTTTGCTTGCGCTATTATATCGTGTTTGAAAAACATTCTATCGGGAATATCGTGCCTTCGCGTAGGAATCCGAATCGAGCCATCCGTTATTTGTCACCTTGGCGAGCGGAACAGTTGTGTTGTTTTTCTGGCATTCCAAAGTCGAGGCTTTTTGTTCTCTAGTGTTTGTCGACATTTCGTGCTGAGTTGAGTTGTCGTTGCTTTGAGTTCACGTGAACCCCCAATCCTGCGCGCGTGTTCCACTTGTTTGGTTGATTTAACGTCGTATTCCGATCATCATGGGCCGAGGTCACATAACTAAACGCGAGCTGTGTATACAGCGGATGAGGGAGATCCATGAGCTGTCGATGCTCGCCGTGGACAATGAGGCACAGAGGCCAAATTTCCTAGTTAGATACCCTACCGTGGCTGGACTGATTAAGGATTTTGAGGCGGCTCACCTCAAAATAATCCAAGACGCCTCAGACGAGGAGTTTACCGCGGAAGACGCAATCCGTAAAGAATTCGATACGATACGCTTCGGAGTAATCGGGCGTTATGAGAAATTTGTGGGCGCCGACCGAGCGGCCGCCGCGGCCGCTCAGGCCCCGGTCCAAACGTCGTCTATCCGACTGCCCAAAATCTCACTTCCGGAATTCTCGGGAGATCTCGCGCTTTGGCCCTCGTTCATCGCGTTGTTCAACGTTTCTATTCACGAGAATCGGAGCATCTCCTCCATGGAGAAGTACCAATATCTGGTAGCCTCATTGAAAGGAGAAGCGCTCAACGTCGTGAAGAACCTCCCCCTCTCCGCCGACAACTACGCGATAGCCTACGACGCCCTGATTTCGCGATATCAGAATAAGCGGAACTTAGCGGATTACCACGTGGACTTAATGCTAAACGCCAAGCCGTTAAAATTGGAGTCAGTCGCCCCTCTCCGCACGTTGTTGGACACATTTACCGAAAATACGCGAGCACTGAACTTGTTAGGGTTCCCCACGGACTCTTGGGACTATTTACTCCTCAAATTCTTGTTAGAAAAACTACCTCGTTCGCTTCGCGAGAAATTCGAATCCGAACACCGGGCAGAGGAGATACCAAAGTACGCGCAACTCACGAAGTTCCTATCGGATCACTGCCGGGTACTCGCGTCCGTATCGGGCCCCACGAATATGTCGATCAAGTCACAGTCGCCTTCGGCAAAAAAATCCGCATCGGCCTCGTCGCTTGCTACTCAGACTGCCGAGTGTCCGGTGTGCAAAGAACAACATCTCGTGTTTAAGTGCCCTCGGTTCTTGAAATTGTCCCCTCGGGAAAGGCATTCGACGGCTAAGGCTTCGAACTTGTGCTATAACTGCCTCCGCGCGGGCCACGGCGTTAATGACTGTCCATCGTCGTGGACGTGTCGGTCGTGTAAGGCCAAACATCACACGCTCCTGCATTTTGAGCAGAACTCGGGCTCGGCAAATGCACCCACAGACGCCGAACCGCCCTCCGAATCGGGGATAACGTCATCGCAGGGAAGCGAACCCCTCGTTAGCATGGCTAGTGTCGCGCGGTCGAACCCGATCGTATTGTTGTCAACGGTACAAGCCGAAGCGCTCGACGCACACGGAAATCCCTTCCCCGTTCGTATTCTGTTAGATAGCGCGAGCCAACTAAACTTTATCTCCGAAAGTTGCATGCAGAGGGGTGGTTTCGGACGAACCAAGTGCCATACGGTAGTTCTCGCGGTAAATGATACAAAGGCGACTGCAACTCGAGGCCGCACCTCACTCGTAATACAAGCACAGGGCAGGGAAAGCACGCGCACCCCAGTAGAGGCTACGATTCTTCCGCGCATCTCCGCCCCGTTACCTAGCAGTCAGGTCGAGCGAAGAGCGTGGAAGCATTTGAACGGATTGCGGCTAGCTGATCCGCGGTATCACCGACCCGGTCCCATCGACATCCTGATCGGCGCAGAAATCTTCGCATCGTTACTTCGGGATGGCCGTCGCGTGGGAAAGAAGGGCGAACCAGACGCCTTCAATTCCGTCTTCGGCTGGGTCCTCGTCGGTTCGGTATCGACGCAGGCGCCGGGATCCACACATTCGTTTATGACTCTCGATTCGTTGGACGCATCTCTTAGTCGATTTTGGCAACTAGACGAGATTCCATCGGTCCCACCGTATTCGCAGGAGGATAAACGTTGCGAGGAATTATTCGCTCAGACCACGCGTCGGGACGCGTCCGGTCGTTTTGTCGTATCGTATCCTTTCAAAAGGGATAAACCTTGTTTTGTCGGCACGCGTCAAGTAGCCCTAAATAGATTTCGCGCACTTGAGCGTCGCTTTAAATTAGATGCAGAGTTTAAATTGAACTATAACAGATTCATGCAGGATTATTTGAATAATGGTTATATGAAAATGATTGAACGGCCGTTTCCGGTGGACGGACCTGTATTCTATTTGCCCCATCATGGGGTAGTTAAATCGGATAGCACTACCACAAAATTGCGAGTCGTATTTGACGCCTCGGCGAAGGACTTGAACGGCGTTTCGTTGAACGACGTATTGCGATCCGGGCCTAAGTTACAGACGGATATAGTCGTGATATTGTTGAGGTTCCGGGTAGGCCGCGTGGCGCTCACTGCGGACGTCAAACAAATGTTCCTTCGGATCTTGGTCGAGCGCGGTCAATGTGACTACCAGAGAATAGTCTGGCGTTTCTCGGAGAATGATCCGATGTTAGACTACTTGATGTTGACTGTCACTTTTGGATTGACGTGCTCTCCGTTCCTGGCAATCGCCTGCTTGTTGAAGTTGGCAACGGAAGGCAGAGTGAGCTACCCTCTGGCCGCGGCGGTCTTGGAGGAGAGCGTCTATGTCGACGACGTGGTGGCGAGCGCCGAATCTGAGGGGGAAGCCCGTGAGCTTCAGCGGCAGTTACAAGCTTTGCTTAAAACCGCGGGTTTCGAGCTCAGGAAATGGGCCAGCAGCCATCCGTCAGTCTTAGCAGATCTTGATCCAGAGCTTTGCAGTCAATCATTGCTATCGTTTGAACCCTCGGAAGATCAGTTTCTCAAAGTTCTCGGACTTCGTTGGTATCCTCAAACGGACAACTTCGGCTTTCAGGTCCACCCGTTGGACAGAGATTGTACCAAACGCACCATTCTTTCGGAACTGGCTCGTATTTTCGACCCGTTAGGCTTTCTGACTCCCCTCACGTTTGCAGCTAAAAGACTGATACAGCAACTCTGGGTGCTCAAATTAGAGTGGGACGATAGGCCTCCTTCGGAAGTATGTTCTCGATGGGGACGATACAAATCGGAACTCCCCGCGCTAGCTTCCATTCGCATACCTCGTACTATCGCCATGGCCAACGTAATCCGACGGGAGATACACGGATTTTGTGACGCGAGTGAACAGGGCTACGGAGCCGTTGTATATATCAGAATCGTCGCCGAGGACGGGGTACTGATTCGGATGCTCAGCGCCAAGTCAAAGGTGGCCCCGCTTAAGGCCATCACCTTGCCGAGACTCGAGCTTTGCGCAGCCGTTTTACTGTCGGACTTAGCGGAGTATATCGGGAACATTCTCCGGCCTAAGATTACTATCGACGGCACGTACGCGTGGTCTGATTCCGAGGTCGCGCTCGCCTGGATACGTTCGGCCCCCCACCGTTGGAAGACATTTGTGCGTAATCGTGTGGCCCGCATCCAGTCCAACACAGATATCTCTTGCTGGAGACATGTCGACACCAAGTCTAACCCCGCCGATTGTTGCTCAAGGGGCTTGTTTCCTCAAGAATTAGTGGATCACCAGCTTTGGTGGACTGGCCCTGCGTGGCTCGCCGAATTCGAACCCACTCCAGAAACGATATTGGAAGCTGACGATTTTCCGGAGGAAGAAAAATCTCATGCTTTTGTTGTCGTAAATCCTGCTGATGTCGTAAACTCTGCTTCTGTTGTTGACTCGCTTCTCGATCGTTTTTCGTCATTGGATAAACTCGTTAGAATATTCTCTTATTGTCTTCGTTTTGTTAATCGACTCAAGTCGAATTCACCCCACAGAACTCTTGTTGTAGACCAAGTCGAATTCCATTCGACCCTGCTATACCTCGTTAAAGTTGTTCAATCTTGTCGCTTTGCAGAGGATCTCGATAGGCTGAAACGCAAGCAACATTGCTCCAAACCTCTGCGACAACTCGCCCCTTTCGTGGACGCGCGCGGAGTCCTCAGGGTGGGCGGTAGACTCACGCACTCCGCAATGTCTCATGAGGCTAAGCACCCCGCGTTATTGCCCGGTAAACACCGGCTCACGGAACTCATAGTGGAGCGCACCCACCGCCTACACTTGCATCCGGGGCGTCGAGCGTTGCATTACCTACTACTGCAGCATTTTTGGATTCTGGGGGCCCATCAGGCCATCAAACGTTGTTTGTCGCGTTGTTACCAATGTTTCCGGGCGAACCCGCGTACCTTGCAACCGCCCATGGCGGACCTACCGCTCGACCGGGTACGTCAGGCCAAACCCTTCTCAATCGCCGGGGTCGACTACGCGGGCCCCTTCTTTGTATATAATCGTCGTTCTCGCGGGGCAACGCCGTTCAAGGCGTACGTGTGCATTTTCGTTTGCTTTACCACGAAGGCGGTTCATTTGGAACTTGCTTTTTCCTTATCTACAGACTCGTTTTTGTCAGCTCTGAGGCGTTTCATCGCTAGGCGCGGTCGCTGCTCGCGGATCTACAGCGACTGCGGCACCAATTTCGTGGGGGCTCAGCGCGAGCTCGTCAGCTGCATGGAGGCGGCCTCAGGGCGAGAACAAATCCAGTGGTCCTTTAACCCCCCTTCCGCGCCACACTTTGGTGGCCTCTGGGAAGCGGGGGTTAAGGCGACAAAGACCCACTTGAAACGCGTGGTGGGAGCGCAGATCCTCACGGTGGAGGAATTCAGCACCCTCCTAGCACAGGTAGAATCCATCCTGAATTCCCGACCTTTGTGCCCCACCAGCTCGGATCCCCACGACCTCGGGGTGCTCTCCCCGGGGCACTTTATCACATTAGAACCGCTCGTAGCGGTTCCTTATCCCGACCTAGACCCGGTGCCGATAGGCAGACTCGATCGATGGCAGCTGGTGCAGCACATGCACCAACAGTTCTGGAAACGGTGGCATGAAGAATATCTACACACCCTCCAGCAACGACCAAAGTGGTTAAAGCCGGCTGACGCGATATCAAAGGGCACGTTGGTCCTTCTAAAAACCGAAAACGCCCCTCCTCTGGCGTGGAGACGAGGGCGCGTCGAGGAATTGCATCCGGGTCGTGACGGGGTCGCCCGGGTCGCTACGGTGAGGACGGCGGATGGCCTCCTTAGTCGCCCTCTGGTGAAGTTGTGCCCTCTGCCGATGGACGGCTCACCGGAGGGACTCGCTCAAACATAGAAAATACGGTGTATTTTGGTGGGCGGTAATGTTTGGCGCACCGCCGTGTATCATAGTGTAAATAGTAGTTAATGATAGGATTGATTTCGTGTTGTCGTTTCACATTGTTAATTGTACGGTTCTTGTATTGATCAGTTATACCGGGTTGAATTATCGCGCCTATTAGCGAAACGTCGGTGGATCGCGATTAGTACACTTGTCGATATTCGCGCGACTCACCCGACTCGTGCTGCCCGCCCACGGGTGGCATCCCCAATTATGAGAAGAATTTGGTACTCGCTCGCGCCGTACTTCGCAGGTGCGCGAGCCGAGAGAACGGAAGAGAGGGACTCATCAGTCGAACGTCGTGAAGCTCACACGTTACCGTTTCGCATGTGCAAACTTGGAGTGCTCGGTCGCCCATCGCAGACCACGAAGGCCTAATCGCTTGATATCCTGCCTATCTATGACTGCTTGATATCCTGCCTATCTGTGACTGCTTGCTATCCTGCCTATCTGTGCCTGCTTGCTATACCTGCCGGTCCGTGCCTGCTTGCTATACCGGACTGTTGCATGCTTTCGCCTTGCACGCCAGAGATCTCGCCAACGGGAGGACGACGTCGACACCCAGGAGGCGCCGGGCAACGACACGGTGAGTCGCCTCGCATTTTTTGATATTCGTTTGCTTGCTTCGCTTTATTCACTTTCGCGAGGGCACGGGCCCTCTGGTCCTTCGAGAAAATTTGTCGACCAATCGCAAATCCGGGGAGCGCCTCATACCCCCCCGTGCAACATATATGTGTATTATTTGCGATTGCTGAGATATAAGAGTTTAATGAAAATTAGAAAATGCTTGCGCCTAACATATTTTGCTTACGGACGCTATCACATCTTAATAACTGAAAATTTATTATTGTCAGTAATAAAATCGAGTAATTCCACCAATACAAGATAAGAACAATAATATTTTTTGTGAAATTTATAGATTTTTAGTTGTTTTATAATTTTTTCTATAATTTATATGTTTTCACATTAAAATAAGCCATTCACGACGGCTCAAGCCGTATTTTTTTAGTATAATACGTCTCAGACAACATACATGTTCAAAAGCGGGACATCTTTTAGACGTCTTATGAAAAAGATGACTAAAAGACGTCTAAAAGATGTCTTATATCCCTTATTTAAGACATTGTACTGTCTGGGATATATTGTTCCGAACTTATTAATAAACTGTGCGCCTAACATATTACACTACAAATACAGTTTTCCATTAGAGTAAAAAAAATCCTAACCTTTCCCTTAATTACATTGATTCGATTTAAATAACTATAAAGAATTTATTACAAAAAATAGTATCTCAGCCAGGGTTCGAAACTGGAATCTCTCTCATTTCGTGAAGGCTGTCGTCATGTCGTAATATTTATCGCAATAACCGGTTAACAATATTTTGAACGTCTTTCTCAAACGACGTGAAATAAATAATAAGAATATGACCATTATGATATACAATTAATCAACATTAAACTAAACCATTTACGGTCCGAGCTTGGATTTTAGTAGTTTAATAATATTTTTTGTGTACAACACATATATTTTTTCAAACTTATTACTCCAACGGAAACTGTGTTTTTAATTTGATATGTTAGTCAGTGTGCAGTTCATTAATAAATTAGGAGAAATATATGTGTTGTACATCAAAAATATTATTTGACTACTAAGATCCAAGCTCGGACCGTAAATGGCTTATTTTAATGTTAATTGATTGTATATCATAACGTATTCTTGTTATTTATATGTTTTTAGTTGTATGAAATTGAAAGACTTGGAAACTGCCCAACTATTGACATCGTGTCTGTCAAATGGCAGTTTTGAGGTTGCAAAATTTTATTCTGGATTTTTATTATCTTCTTACTTATTATTATTTAGCAACATATTGTAGCATTATTAATCTTGTAACTTTATTCTCAAACCGGTAAAATCGTAAAATATGTACCGGTTTTATGTTTTAAACATAAAACTATACGATCTGAAAAATGCCTTTCTATAAACATATATGTTTACTAAAAGGTTTATTTCAAGACGTAAAAGAAATTGACTTAATATTTCTAAATTATACCCTCGCAAGGCCTAGATAATGCTTCTCATTACTTACATAAAATAAATCTAACAGAAATATTTCTAAAAAATAATATAATTTAACGAATTGTTTGAAAAATGTATTAGTCCTTAAAAATGCCGTTTAATATATCAAAGTTTATATCTCGGAAAATAGATTACATTTTTAAAATTTTCCAATTATTTCAGCTTCCATAAGAGGTGAACTCAACATCTATACAATAAAATTAATAAATTTTTTTGGGTACTGAAAACTGCCCTTTCATATACATATATATATATATAGGATGTAAAACAAGTTCCATATTCTCTTTTTTAATCGTATATAGCTTGAATTGAAATGAAAAGTTTGGCAGTACCGTCTAATCTAAAGAATATTTTTGTACGTTGCGTATAGTCTCGTTAAGATTAAGCTGTATAATAGAACCCTAATGTATGTATAATAGAAGCGCTAATTTCTCGTCGATTTATTTGCAGGATTTCTCATTTACGTGTGTAGAATGTGACTTTTCCATAATATTCTCAACAATTTTTGCATACTTTAATTGTAACATACGTAATGTTTTTACGTCGTACGATACCTTTTTTTTGTTTATGAAAAAATTTTTTTAATTTTATTTTTTTTTAAGCAATAATAATATATTACCCTATGTATAACGCACTATTGTCTTGACAAATTTTTTTGAATCAAGCGTCAATAATAACGGATTATAAATCTTTTTACTTATGAAATAATGTAAAAGAGGACTTTATATAAAAACTATTTACTATTTATTTTTTATGTAATGTTCTATTCAATCAGAGTTGTAGTACGTAAAAAAATATATTGATAATTGTTTAATTTGAATGAAATTTTAACAAAGTTGATATAAGTGATAAAAATATAAATAAAACTGTTAGAGAATCTATTATTCACATTTATTAAGAGAATATTATTTTTTAAACTTTCAAGGTTTAACGTTTACTTTATCAGCTTAAAATCTTATTAAATAATTATAATAATTAAGGATATTGAGAGTCTTAAATTATTTTTCAAAGTGATTTTTAATATTTGTTATTTACATTTAAATTTGTAAAAAAATTTATAATTGAGTATTCTGTTTACATACATGTATAGTATAATTTTAGAGCTTAATAATTTTGATTTAGAATCATTTTGAGAAACAGTGCTGAAATGGTGAAATCTTGAAATCGATAGTTACGATATTTTTAAGAAAGAAAACTGAAATGGTCAAATCTTGAGATCGATAGTTACGATAATTTGGAGAAAGAGTACTGAAATGAGAAATTCTTCAAATCGATAGTTAGAATAATTTTTGGAAAGAGTACTGAAATGGGAAAATCTTCGAATCGATAGTTAGAATAATTTTGAGAAACAGTGCTGAAATGGTAAAATCTTTGAATCGATAGTTAGAATAATTTTGAGAAAGAGTACTGAAATGGTAAATTCTTCGAATCGATAGTTAGAATAATTTTGAGAAAGAGTGCTGAAATGGTTCAATCTCTAGTTTGATTCAAATTGATACGATATTGTAATTGTATGAACGTATAAAGCGATTGTACGCTCCTCGCCGAAAAATTGGAGGAACGCTTAAATTTTCGTAAAAAGTAGGCAAAATTGAAGCAGCTGTATTTTCGTTAAAAATGAACGAAATACAAGTTTTAAAAAAGGGTTTTGAAGCTTGAAATCTCTACTTTCGGAAGATCGCTTATTTCTTTTAGTTTCTGTGAGTTTGCTAATTTTTACATATAGAAAACCACCAACTGGACAATGTTCTGTGTGTAAAAATTGCCAAAGAATACTGAAATGGGCAAATCTTCGGATCGATAGTTACAATAATTTGGAGAAAAAGTACTGAAATGGTAAAATGTAAAAGTCGATAGTTGTAATATTTTCAAGAAAGAGTGATGAAATAGGAAAATCTTCAAATCCATAGTTAGAATAATTTATAGAAACAGTGGTGAAATGGTCTAATCTCAAGTTCGAAACAAATTGATACGATTTTGTAATTGTATGAACGTGTAAAGCGATTGTACGCTCCTCGCCGAAAAATTGGAGGAACGCTTAAATTTTCGTAAAAAGTAGGAAAATTGAAGCAGCTGTATTTTTGTTAAAACTGAACGAAATAAAAGTTTTAAAAAAGGGTTTTGAAGCTGGAAATCTCTACTTTCGGAAGATCGCTTATTTCTTTTAGTTTCTGTGAGTTTGCTAATTTTTACATATAGAAAACCACCAACTGGACAATGTTCTGTGTGTAAAAATTGCCGAAGAGTCATGAAATGGGCAAATCTTTGAATTGATAGTTAGAATAATTTGGAGAAAGAGTCGTGAAATGGGAAAATCTTCGGATCGATAGTTACAATAATTTGGAGAAAGAATACTGAAATGGTAAAATGTAAAAGTCGATAGTTGTAATATTTTCAAGAAAGACTGATGAAATAGGAACATCTTTGAATCGATAGTTACAATAATTTTGAGAAACAGTGCTGAAATGGGAAAATCTTCAAATCAATAGTTAGAATAATTTTGAGAAAGAGTGCTGAAATAATAAAATCTTCAAATCGATAGTTAGAATAATTTTGAGAAACGGTACTGAAATAGTGTGATAAAAACGAAATTTAGACTATTTTCGAGAAATACGCTGGAAAAAAAGTGTTCGATCCGAACCAAATTTATTTGTTTTAAGTAAATACTTCAGTCGCGTAGTACCAATGGCCAATATTTTTTATCGAATTAAAATATTGTTTGGAACGAGATACTGTCTCCTGAAAAGTAATAAATCATTTATTATATACGAGATATGTTAAGTAAAATGTAGAAAATAATTATTTATATAAATATTCCATGTACTGGTTTTTGCATTACTATAATTGAGTAACTGTTTGCCACGTTTGAATAAACGGTTGTTTAATTTCGACTATTCGCGAATTTTATCTTCGGAAACGTTTCTTTTAGTAACGAAATAACTGAAATTCAATTGATCGTTTTATGAAAAATTGACGTAGACTTCAAATGGACTTAATGTTTGCTTAAAACTGAGCATCCCGAGTCTAAAAATGAAGAAGCGTGTAGTCTCCTTTCGAATTAATGTTTGATTTATTAAGAAAAATAGTAAGATGATTTTCCATAAATATTTCGTAAATTTAATAAATATTTGTTAAAATGTAGTACGTTGTTCTTTAAAATAATTAAATTTTACTTGTAATTAATTTCATATTGATTTATCTCAGCTTGTCATAATTTTATATCGATTTATCGTTGCTTTATATTGATTTATCGTGAATAACATTGATTTATATTAATTTTATATATGTCTGTTAAAGCTGCGTGCCGATTAACGCTGTTGGTACTGAAATCGCGATATCCTCCATCTGTATACAATTGGAATGTCTCCGTCGCGGAACTATTCTCTCATTCTTTCTGCATTTATCTCGAATTCGTTATCCAAAATCGCCGCGTCGTTATTCCGAGAATCAGTCTCGATATTCAAGGTCCTTATTTTTCCAATTCACACCTAGCTAAATTACCGTGGTACGTTGAGTATGCTCAACGTCAACGAAATATTAAATGTCTTTCAACTAGGCTTATCAATGTCGTTCGTGATGCCGCGAACAGATTGCTTCGTGAATAAAATCGTATTGTTAAATACGATTTGTATTTTTTTTTTTTTTTTAATAATATACATAATTTTCATGAATTAAGGACGAAATCGGTCCTTTTCAGGACCGTAATGATGTACGAAATCCGATCGCGCAACCTTCTTGCGGTGCACATTGGGTAACGCTACACCGATAAATTTGTATTCTCATTTTAAGAATATACCACTTATCCTTATAATATTTTACACTGAAATAAGCGCCAAAAGGATCCTCTTAGTTTTAGAGGGAAATCCTCTAAAGATTCTTAAGTTTCAGATATTCTTCATGTGTAAGAATATATACTAAAGATATTCTCAAGTATCAGATATTCTTAAACTTGTAAGAATATATACTAAAGATATTCTCGAGTTTCAGATATTCTTAAACTTGTAAGAATATATACTAAATGGAATGTTTTCTTATTATTCACTGACAGAAAGGTTTTGTTACTATACGTGAACAACCAACATTTTTTGCTACGAGAGCTAATTAATTTTGCAATAACAGCAAAATCTTTCGTTGCAATAGCAAAGTTCGGTAAGACTTTGCTATTATTGTAAAATTAATTAGCTCTTGCAGCCAAAATGTTGGTTGTTCACGTATAGTAACGAAACCTTTCTCTCAGTGTTATATTATTATATCATTTATTATTTGGGATTATTGATCGTGATAACGTAAAACAGTTCTACGAATGAATAATCTATTTATTAAATGAACGCATACACACATTGCTGGAGCATTTTGTCACCAACGTCAAAATTGGACGTTAGGTAACGGCTAACGTGAGAAAAATTTAAGTGTTCCGAAATTGGTTCGCTTACCCTATATTATACGAAGCATAATATTACGGAAAATGCCTAAAAGCTACGTATGAATTTCCATCGGCCTCTATTCTACATCTAGTTGGATAAAATGAAATAAAATTTTGATACTCTTTATAAAACCACTCCAGAGTTGCAGGTGTCACCTCGTAACAGTCGAGATGGGCTATATTGAATCTAACGGTATAAAAGCCTGGAGAAAATGAAACCAACTCTATCGTTAATTAGTTGTGGTTTTATAATCCAATGCAATGATCCAAAGAGAGGCAAATCATTTTCATAGTTTATCGCAAGCACCATATTTCTCTTATACTAGGTGTTGCGAATAGTTACTTATTTTTCAACTACGACACAGTTCTCAAGACCGGGAGGTAAAATAACGTTATAATTATTATAGTTACAACAGTGAATCAGAATTTTTTCTTTAAAATGATAAACTACATCCCGCGCTGAAAGCCCCGCTTGGATAAAAATCTAGCCGCGAAAGACTGAGAGAATATTTCTTAGCCACTGTTACCGGCAAATTTTTCCGACGAGTTGTAGCCTTATGGCTACTTGTTTTGTCACTGGTCGATGTTTTCCCTCCATACGCATCGACCGTACGTGAATAAGAGGGCCAATAACATTTATAATTCTAGAATAACGAACCGTAAAGTGGTGTTTGGATTTCAATGTCTTGGAGAATAATTTGCGATATAATTTATGATGCTCGGCAATGAAAGTTGTCAGATACAGGGTTAAGTTTGTGTCCACAAATGGAGCGGTAACAATATCCTAATATTTGAACAAGTCGAATGTACATTTGCCAAACTTCTTCAACCTCAGGCACCAAATCTCCGATCGCGAGACCAAAATGTCGAACGAAAAACAGCATTTCAGATGCAGACATTTTCAACTTTTGTCCTCGAATATAATCGAGTATTATAATAGAGGGTTTATCACCGATATGAAAATTATAATCAAATATTTGTATTCGATCGTTGACAGTCTCAAGAGTAAAATATTTTTCAACAGAAATCAAATCTTACAAAATAGCACAAATATCGTAATGACAAACGCCTTCCGGGAGATCGTGCGTTAAGTCTGCAACAAGATAGACGATCAACGCGTGGTAGGTTTGAAGCTCATTCGAAACACATCGATTTTTAATACCTGTTACAATGATACGTTATTGATAAGAATATCAGCTTGATAATTTTCTGTATTACGTAAAAGCAACAAATTTTCTCAAACTTGTTATCTCGCAACTAGTTTATATTCTTTACAAAAACGGCGGTAATAGTTTGCGTTAAAAGATTCGGTAAATCCAGTAATAGAGTACAATCCTAAGTTGTCAGCGAGAAGTAAACGGAAAGAAAAGTAGACTTGTTGATTGCCAGAGTTGCTGTATGCACTAATATGCCATTGTCTTCTACATCTTGGAGTTGATTTAGAAACAGAGGGCGGAAGGCGTTTTCATTGTTTAGATATCTGTCGTCTGATAAAAATATAGAAGATATACAAAGATATTTTCAAGAGTGGACATATGATGCTGAGGAATACAAGGAATTTGGTAATATAACGCTCCAAGACTATGATCACCCGCGTGTAAACCTGTGTGATTGTCAGGTTCTACATCGTCAAAGTATATAAACAATGGCAATACTAAACGGTTTCTGAAATAGGTATCTTTAATATTTTTCCACAGAGAATTTTCTCTTAACTATATTACTCAACTTATCTGAATAATTATTGAGATTTTCAACATTTGCCAAAATAGTATCAAAAACACCAGTTAATTCCAGGAAGTTCTTTAAAACATATTTCATTAAAATGTATTGACCTGTCGGTTCTATTGGTGTTGAAACAGCAACGCGTTTCCAACTTTTACCATTTTCTCTGAAACTTTAATTCTATAAGTCTTGGGACATATATAAGACTGGCTTGCTTCAAGTGCGTTCGTCACTCTTTGGGTCTCGGTCTCCGAGCCTTGAAATACGTTCTCTATTGTCGACACCCTATAAAACGCAACGGAAGAGCAATAACATTTTGAAAAACGACTTTGAGTAATTAATATACAATGAAATTCACCTGACAATCAGTGCGCTCGCGCTGCTTGATGATGACTGAGTTTTTCGTTCTTAATGTTTAACTGTAAATTATAATTATAGTACGATTTATAAAAAATGCTTATTAATTATAAAATTATTATAAAATTATAAGACATTAATATAAGTACATTATTATAAGATTGGTAATTAATAATTATAAAAATTATTCGTACAAATTAGAATGCATCAATGTGATTATTCATGCACACCATACGCGATGATGCGTTAATAATTGAAATAATTTTACTAAAAAATGTACTTACCAAAATATCTATCAAGCACATATATGTATAATATATAGAAAAAACGTTATTCGTGAATATAATATGCGATAGCTATTAAGGCGTATGGCATAATAGAAAAGCGCGGGGAAACTGCATTTGTTAACCAACAAAAGTTGTCTAATCGATGTCTTACAGAGATTTCTTGAAGATAACTTACAAAAGATGTCTTTAAAAAGCACTTTTTAACATCTCAAAAAAGTCATTTTGAAAAAGTGCTCCGAAAGTCATCTTTTTTTAACGATAACTTTAGATTGAATCTAAAAGATATCCAATTGGACAACTTCTCTAAATGACGAAAAGTCATCTTTCAAAGGTGCTGTGAAAGTTATCTCTTACATGCAAAGTATCAAAAAGATGTCAATTTTACAGCTTTAGGAAAATCTTAAAGAGCTCTCAAGAAAGATGAGTTTTAAGTCCTCCAAAAAGTCATCTGGTGTTTATTGGTATAGTCTCCTCGTACTATTAATTTTTTGACCTGAGAAAAACGAGAAATAAAAGTAACTACTTGTATAGAAACGTGCAACGTTTTTGGCATTTCTGCATTGAACGGAAGAAGGCACGATATCTTGCAGCTTGCAGCTTGCGGCACATCCACGCACAGTAATATCGAAATGCAAACGCAACTTTATTTTAAAACATGCACCGACTAGAATCAAGGATTCAAAGTCAACCTGACTGAATACGTATAATTTACAATCACGTTTTCAATTTAATTATTTGGTATTTAAGACAAGCATAATAATATTAACAAATTCGTGTAATTTACAACAATATGATTTTATTGATACATTGAATTTAGGAAATAGTAAATTTTATTGTGCTATCTAATGTATAATTGATCCAAATAAGTAATAATGTCGAGGAAAATTAATATAATGAACAAGATGATGCAAAATTAATTACAAATATTTATATTTATTTAAATTGTGAATAAATAAGTTATAAACGGATGAAATAATCGCTTTGTAAAGAACAAAATAATCTTTTACTTATTACGCTTGATACAAAATAAAATATAATATTCAGTTAATTATGTCGATTAATATTTTTTGCACGAGCAAAATATTTAGGGGAGACCGGGGCTAACTCGACATCGGGGCCAACTTGACACACTAGACTTTTGGCTAATTTAAATCTAATGTAGAAACTTGCTTTTGCTACTGCGTAAATGCGTCTTTATGTGCCAGTATTGTCAACGGGATTTAATGACATTCTTAGTTGTGGTGTAATTTTTAGCGCGACATAAGCGTTTTTGACGGTGAAAAGTAATTTTTCTGATCTCTCGAAAATTTCTACTCTTTCATCGAGCTTTACTCTCTTGCAAACCTATATGTAAGTGATTTTCATGGGAAATTTGATGCTCTATATGAATCCGATAATCGTTTTTGGATATTTTCAAAATTGTCGTGTTTTTGAAGTGACAAAAGTGAAAAACGACGTCCGGGGCAAAGTCAACACCACGCCGTTTCGTCGGCTTCCATGAACGAACGATGCTTGTCGTGCAGCCGTATGGCTTATGACAAATGTATGCGCACGTCCGATCGCGAGTTTATCTGCATTAATTGTTTTTCAGACATTCAGTTTGGATGAAGACAATTGAAAATTCAACTATTTTTGTCGTCATTATTCTAAATGATTGTTGTAGCTACTTTATTCCGAACTTTGTACTTTTTAAATACACAATAAACAATTTTCATTTTCAGACAGTAAAAAATAAGTTCCAGATCGAATTGTGTCGATCAGACAAAGTGTTGAGTTTGCCCCGGCAGGGTGTCGAGTTTACCCCGGCATTTTTAAATTCAAAAATTTGTCTTCGCGTCACTTTTCCTTTCCTGGCGGCAAAACAAAGCGACGTACGGCAAAACTTTCTCAATCAATTTTTTACCTGAAGAAACACTCTTTAAATATATACCATTGAATTTGCCTAAAAATTTTAATAAAATATTTCAAATTGCTTTTGAAAAAATAGTGTCGAGTTAGCCCCGGTCTCCCCTACTCGATACATTTGACTAACTGTACTATATTTACTTGTATATTTTCAATCATATTATAATTATATTATTCGTTTTATTTTCCAATCGTATATTATTCATGAAAATATATTACTGTTACGATATACAAATGGTACGGTTCGTTAAATCTTTGTTAAAATTAAATACTTGTTAATTAAATATTTATTTTCAAAAAATAAACCATTGTATTTATATATCAAAACGTGGCAGTTTTGATTAAGAAATAGTTTTTTGATTCAGCAGCTTCTTCTTTCTCGGTATCTGAGGAAATACGCGCACGAAAAATCCAAAGTGTTCAAGGGTTGATATGAATATTATAAATATAATAACCTACCGCTTACAGTAAGAATTTAAGCCGGAGCCTTTGTTTCTTTCTGTGTTTTACAATATTTCCATGTTAGTTTTACAATTTTGTCTATATGTCTGTCTTTCTTGGGTATCACTGATAATTTTACTACATTTTTTTGCTCGCTTTGAAGCCACCGAATCGATACAAACTTTTTTACTCGAGGCATAATTCTTATGTAAATAAATATTCTTTGTTCTATATTTCGAGATGTCATTTAAAATAAATGAATGATGCGCGGCATACATTTGCGACAAATTCAAAGCTGTTTCGCGAGTCTGAAGTTACTGCGAATATTTTGTATCATATATGTATAGCTGAACTGTGGTGTACGCTCGTTGTACTTGAAATGCAATAGATATATATAGTTCAAGTTTGGCAAAAGTGTCTGTATTTGAAATATAATTAATTGTAAATATTGAAATATATAGATAATGATATGTCGTACGAATCTCTAATCTCTAATTTCTATGTTATTCCTGTTAATGCTCTTACGACACCTTGCGTTTATGTAAATTTTGATAATTTAACATATGTTGTTTTACCGATTGATAAAAAAGAACTTGAATAAAATTATTCGTTATTGAAAACTGATACATTCGTATAAAAACTTGTCGAATACATATATGTGTAAATGAATCGCGAGTTAACGGTGAAAAATGCGGGATATTTGTCGCAACTTGAAATACGCGCAAATCTATTGCAAATTTAACGCTACGGTTTTCCAAATTGAAGAATGCTTTGTCACACACTAATTGATATTTCTTTTTACAGACTTGCCGCAGGAACGTTACCGGAGTAACGTCGTAACGCGCGGATCGAGTGACGCTCGCGTTGACAGTGCTTTTGTGTCAAACGCTTTTGTGGACACCCGCGAGTGTTGCGATTGCGCGAAATATGTGCGACGCCGATGATCCACTGAGCCCACCGGAGGGTCGCGTCGTTGGCAAGACCCAGGCGCTCGTCCACGACGATCCACGGGATATGACGGGGGATAATTTGCTTCGTTGTGCTATAATTATGTACTTGCCGCGGCGGGGTCGGCGGCCGTCGCCGCCGTTTGTTCCAAACGTGGACGCGATAGACGAATATTCCGAAACGGCGCAGGAACGCTATCAGCGTCACCGAGTGCAGCGTCAGCAGCAGCAGCAGCAGCAGCAGCAGCAGCAGCAGCAACAGCAGCAGCCGACACCGCAACGACGATTGCCGATCATAACGCAACAGGCGCTCGTCCACGACGATCCACGGACAATGACGGTGGATAATTTGCTTCGTCGTACTAGAATTTTGTACTTGCTGCCGCCGCGGCGGCCGTCGCCGCCGTTTATTCCAAACGTGGACGCGATAGACGAATATTCCGAAACGGCGCAGGAACGCTATCAGCGTCACCGAGTGCAGCGTTTGCAGCGTCAGCAGCAGCAGCAGCAGCAGCAGCAGCAGCAGCAGCAGCCGACACCGCAACGACGATTGCCGATCATAACGCAACAGGTGATCGTTTCAGCAGGTATTTGTCCGCCACCTGATCGTCCGCGACACTTACGTATTCGAAGAGCCCTTGAGCTCTTACGAATACACGGAATACTGCCGTCTCTTCCCGGAACGCGGGAACCGCCGGTAAGCGGTCGCGTAAGCGTGAGCTCTCGATCGCGCCCGTCCGAAAACGTTCGCGTCACGGACGAAACGATCGTCATATCCGACGACTCCTCACGATTGCTTCCGTCCGAAAACGTCCGCGACGTCACCGACGACGTAGTCGTCATATCCGACGACTCCTCACGATCGCTTCCGTCCGAAAACGTCCGCGACGTCACCGACGACGTAGTCGTCATATCCGACGACTCCTCACGATCGCTTCCGTCCGAAAACGTCCGCGACGTCACCGACGACGTAGTCGTCATATCCGATGACTCCTCTTCTCGAGCGCGCCCGTCCGAAAACGTCCGCGACGTCACCGACGACTCCGAGGTTGACCGTTGGTCGATTATTAGCATGTGGGACGACGAGGAAGAACCGGTTAAGAATAGGGATGCGCAAACTTCGCGATTCAGCAGCGATGACGAGGACGACGACGACGACGACGACGACGACGACGACGACGACGACGACGACGACGACGACGACGACGACGACAGCCCCCGTCACCCATTGTTAAGACGGCTCAATCCCACCGTCCTAAACGTCAACGACCGAAGGAGTTACGATAGGACCAGCGATATAGATTCGTTGATCGTGGTTAGCAGGACGCTAGAGCCATTTAAATGCAACGTAATCTGTAAAATACACATAAAACCAAAATCTATAATGGTAGTGAAAAACACGAAATTAACGAGATACATCGTGAAAAGAGACGAATTTCGTCCGCCCGTACGCGAACCGGCGTTCGCCGTCCGCTACGGCGATCAAGTGGACAAGCGCGGCCAGTTCTACGAATTTGAAATGGGGACGATAGACTTCATCAAAGTGTACGTGTTGTTCCAGCTAGACCGGGAAAATGTATTTTTTGAAGGTGTTCCGCGAACAACGACCCGCGAAGAGGACGGGCAATTGCGGCGTGCCGCGAACGCATTTATGCAGCGCATCGTCGTACGCGCGGCACGAGAGCTTCCGACGCGGACGGAAACGGCGCGAGCGGGTATAAAATACGTCGCGAACGAGGTAGAACGGACGTACAACGTCATGTACGTGGATTTTCGCATGTTCGCTACACTGTTGAGCGAACGATTGCGAATATGCCACGACTTGACCAACACGTGCGGCATGTCGTACGTCCGATTCTACGTGTACGAGCATGGCATGCGCCTCCCGAAGGATATCGCGCAACGGATGCTGGATCGCATGGTCCATGTCGACCATCCGCACGTCGACATCGTGCAGATTCACCGAGCCGACGTTTACCGATCGACCGAACCTGATACCGCGTTACTGGTAAAACTGTCCGGCACCGGGCGCAACGATTCTCTCGTTGGTCTTACCGCGAACGGCATTAAACTGTCGTACAAATCGACGCACAAAATATTGCGTCGGTTTTACCGCCGATTACGGCTATTTCGACGCTAGCGTCGCCCCGGAACGAGGGATTACCCCGGTCACGTACATGCAGGCGTACTGCTCGGCGGCCAAAATGGCACGCCCGATGAATTCCGGGTTTACGGCGGCGTAAGCGATCTGCCGCAAATTCGCCCACGGCGGGAAAACCTTCTCCATGATCGAAAAACAATATCGGCAGTGCGTGACGGACTTTCTTGCGTACGTCGATAATTACGTCATAGATGCTCCGGCGCTGAGAATAGAAGAGGTTTTGATTTTCGATAGTCTCAGAATTAATGACACCCTGTCGGACAACTTGGAAAATCGCAACGTGTTCAACTTACACCGCCCGTGCATAACGACGCGCGCGATGTTCCGGCTAAACCTTATTTACAAAATGCACAATTGGGGAAGACATACCCGAAAGTGCGTCGGACGATCTCTCCGATACATGGGAGAAATCGCCCGGTTGGAAAACCCGGAATACGCGACGGCTGTATGGACACCGTCCGCAACGACGAGCCGCGCGGTACGGGCAGATTTCCGCAGCATGTACTTCGCGCACGGAATGAATCCCGTGTACAACTATCAGGTCACGGGAAACATGTTCCTAAACAAACGCGAAAACACCTCCGTCGATAGAGGTATGGTACAATTGCGTCCGTTGGACGACCCGACGGACGATTTCGTTTATCCCTTGTACACGAGCGCGATAAGATCTTGCTTCACGAATGTAATGCGACACGCGCTAAACGTGACGCGTGAAATAGAAACGATTGAGGGGGTGCCGAACGAGGACGAGACAACGCGAGCGATGAGATACATCGTCGCGCTGTACGCGTCGTGGGCGTACTCTGAATTTGTGGGCAATGACGCGTTAACAAACGACGATAGGAACGTGCTGATAAATTATTACTTTGAACATTACGAAAGGGCCTTCAAATTAAGAACATTTTTGACGGAATACGAATCCCACCCGTTGCTAAATGTTCGCGCTGTAATACACAATGTGTATCCGGCAACGAGAATCGCGCAGGCCATCGTAGACCCCAATACACCATTCGCGCGCGTCGCGTGAATGACGGTACGAATAGACGACGATTTCAGATTTCTGGAATTACTGACAACTTTTATAGCGAACCACGTGGACGTATTTCCGATGAACGTCATACAATGGCCCGGGGAATACTACGCGTGGTGCGTTATAAAAAAAGACAGGCAAACGATAACGGTACGAGATGTCAGGACACGACTACGAATGATACGCCGCAAAAAAAGACGCGGTCGCGAAACTCACGACGACTACTACGACGACGACAACGACGACGACGACGACGACGACGACGACGACGACGACGACGACGACGACGACGACGACGATCAACCGCCATTAACGACTTCAGCTAACGCTGCAACGAGCGGTAGTCGTCGTCAACGTCCTCCCGCTGCTGCGGCACCACTGTCATCACAGTCGCAATTGCCGTTATCACCGCCATTAACGACTTCTGCTAACGTTGCAACTAGCGGTAGTCGTCAACGTCCTTCCGCCGCTGCTGCTGCGGCACCACCACCGTCACCACAGCCGCAATTGCCGTTATCACCGCCATTAACGACTTCTGCTAACGCTGCAACTAGCGGTAGTCGTCAACGTCCTCCCGCTGCTGCGGCACCACCGTTACCACAGCCACTAACGACGACGACGACGACGACGACGATAATAGAAATTACAGACGACGAAGACGAATCTCAGCCGCGGCCTCCAGGTAGGAGAGGAAAAACAACGTTTTTCCAAGAGTCCAACCAAGTCGAAGAAGCGGCGGCGGCGGCGGCGGCGGCGGCGGCGGCGGCGCCGTCGCCGCCGCCGATATCGACGAGAGAAGACGATTCTCAGCCGCGGCCTCCGGGTAGGAGGGGAAAAACAACGTTTTTCCCCGAGTCCATCGACCAAGTCGAAGAAGCGGCGGCGGCGGCAACGATGTCGACGAGAGACGATTTTCAACCGCGACCTCCGACAATCGGTACGAAAAGAAAACGCGACCCGTTGGACGAATATAAAGCGCTCCGTCGAAAAGCTGGCAAGAGATGGAGAGGAACGATGGGAAAGTTCGTCGTACCGTCGCCCGAAAAAGACGAATGTCAGCCTTCCGCTACCACAGCGACACTGGTAGTCGTTCTGCTGCTGCGACAGCAAAACACGTGAGCGTCTCATCCGACCGAGAGTCGAACGACCGTCGTGCACCACCGTCACTGTCGCGACCGCCGTTGCCGGCGTCGTCGCCGCCGCTGCCGCCGAAAGTCAAAATTTCGGGTTATAACTCGGCAACCACCTCGGACACCTCGACCTCGGACATGAGACGCTCGAAGCGTTTTAAAGCAGCAGCAGCACCAGCAGCCTTATTACCAACGATCGAAGAAGAAATCGATGACTCGACCACCTCGACCTCGACGAGACGCTCAAAGCGTTCGAAAGCAACGGCAACAGCCTTGCCAACGACAGCCAAGTCAAATGTCCGTCGTGCACCACCATCGCCGTCGCGATCGCCGTCGCCACCGATGCCGCCGAAATGCAAAATTAGCAATTATAACTCGGCAACCACTTCGGACACCTCGACCTCGGACATGAGACGCTCAAAGCGTTTTAAAGCAGCAGCACCAGCAGCCTTACCAACGATAGAAATCGATGACTCGACCACCTCGACCTCGACGAGACGCTCAAAGCGTTCGAAAGCAACAGCAGCAGCAGCCTCACCGTCGACGTCGAAAATTATAAGCATTGGTGACTCGACCACCTCGGCCACCTCGAGCGGATCCAAAAAAAGGCCGGGTCGAAAAACGACGATACGCGACTTTACGTCTCGCATGGACGTACTGATAATGAGACACGCCCTAACGACGTTTACCCCCAACACCTTATCGTCGTGGGCTCCTCTCATAAGTTCGCTCCCCGAGTTCGCGATTTTTACGCCTGCGCAACTGCGCTACCGACTCCTTCAGCTGTGCGACGGATTGCACAGCGAAGAATTCGGTAACAAGTACCGCGACATGTTGGAGCAGGTCAGACAAATGTGCCGCGACCAAAAAATTCTTCGCTCACGTAAATGAAAAAACATTGTGCCGCGATTTTCAAGTACGGAAATAGGTACGTAAATACCCACGTAGCACATGGACGTCCACTGTTGAACGTTGTCAAATTTTATTTCAGTACTGTTATTTTCACGAGGATACTTTGCGAAAAAACAAATATAACGATTGAATTGCATTCAATATTATCGTAATCGATAATTATTCAACGTCGATTGAATCGTTGCTTTGTTTTATTTTCAAAATATTCCTATCGGCATAAAATAACGCGAGTCTTTGCGCAGCGATAGAGCGCGTGCACGAGTGACGAGACACGCGCGAGTGATATCGTTGCGTGTCACTTCGTTTCTTATGGAGGACAATCCTGTGAAACGATATTTGTCACATATTTCAAAAATGTTCGATGATACGAAATGCATACGTGCACACACACACACACATATATATAATGTTGTATATATACATATATATATATATGTCAATTGGCTATTTTGACGACATCAAAAAATTGGATATTTTATTGCATACGTAGGTTTACATTAACACTCTGACGTATACATCATTTATATTTTTGCGATAAAATGTACTGGCACGTATGTATAAGGAAATAATTATAGATTGGCTAGTATGACGACAGTACAAAACTATGTACAATAATACATTACGTGGCTAATATGACGACACTAATATTTTCCGTAAAACGATTATTTTGACAACATTTCTATACATTTCCGATTATTCTGTAATACACAATTAAGACTTTAGACAATAAACATGAATAAGGAGTTAAATATAAAGAATTAGGAACAGAGAATTACTTTTGATTAAAGTGATATTCTTTTGATTGCGTGCATTAAGCAAGTAAATTATTGTAAGTTACTACAAAATCCCGTTTACACGAAGGAAAATCCCGTTTACGCAAAGAAATTATCAGAAGTAACGCTCGCGTAAACGTAGTATATGTTACGTTGATATATCAGATTTCTTAATTTTAAAAACGTTAGGTTAGGTT
>NC_092362.1:8588324-8612750 GCF_030848805.1 Temnothorax longispinosus | reverse complement strand
GATGTTGCCGAAAGTCAAAATGACCGGTTATGACTCATTAACCACCACGGACAGCTCGACCTTGAGACGCTCAAAGCGTTTTAAAGCAGCAGCATCAGCAGCCTTACCAACGATCGAAGAAAAAATCGATGACTCGACCACCTCGACCCGGAGACGGTCCAAAGGACTACCGATCCAAACGCCAGCCAAGTCGAATGGCCATGCACCTGGTCCGTCATCACCGCCAGCCTTACCGAGACGCGAGCCGATAAAAAAATCAGCTAGTGACTCAACCACCTCGGCCACCTCGACCTCGAGAGGTTCAAAAAGACTGAAAAAAGCAGCAGCCTCACCGTCGACGTCGGAAAAGTATAAGCGTCGGTGACTCGACTACCTCGGCCACCTCGACCGGATCCAAAAAAAGGCCCGGTCCAAAAATGACGATACGCGACTTTACGTCTCGCATGGACCTACTGATAATGAGACACGCCCTAACGACGTTTACCCCCAACACCTTATCGTCGTGGGAACCTCTCATAAGTTCGATCCCCGAGTTCGCGATTTTTACGCCTGCGCAACTGCGCTACCGACTCCTTCAGCTGTGCGACGGATTGCACAGCGAAGAATTCGGTAACAAGTACCGCGACATGTTGGAGCAGGTCAGACAAATGTGCTGCAATCAAAAAATTCTTCGCTCACGTAAATGAAAACATTGTGCCGCGATTTTCAAGTACGGAAACAGGTACGTAAATACCCACGTAGCACATGGACGTCCACTGTTAAACGTTGTCAAATTTTATTTCAGTACTGTTATTTTCACGAGGATACTTTGAGAAAAAACAAATATAACGATTGAATTGCATTCAATATTATCGTAATCGATAATTATTCAACGTCGATTGAATCGTTGCTTTGTTTTATTTTCAAAATATTTCTATCGGCATAAAATAACGCGAGTCTTTGCGCAGCGATAGAGCGTGCAAAACTGATGACACGCGCGAGTGATATCGTTGCGTGTCACTTCGTTTCTTATGGAGGACAATCCTGTGAAACGATATTTTTCACATATTTCAAAAATGTTCGATGATACGAAATGCATACGTGTACACACATATATATATATATAATATATAACTATGTCAGAAGGCAGTTTTGACGACAATTTTTCATATAACATGGCAGTTTCGACATTTGAAAGTTTTAACGACGGTCGTCAAAAACACCGCGGTATAAAGGCAGTTTTGACGACAGTTGTCAAATCTACCTTTGCATGGCTATATATTTGCGTGGCTATAGAAGGGTAGTTTTGACGACTGTCGTCAAAACTACTTTTATACGACTGAATATATATAAGTATATAGAAAAATTAATTTGAACGATTGTCGTCAAACCTTGCGACCGTGCGCAATTGCGGCTAGCGTCGCGCGCCTTCAGGCGCCCAAGGTCGTGCTGCGCAGGTTGTCGGAGGGCTGAAGCTTCAAGCGAGGACGACCCTCATCCAGCGCTGGAAGGACTGGGCCTTCCAGCAGCAATATGGAAGAAGGGGCGAGGCTGTTCACCCGGTTTTCGAGGAGTGGGTGGAAGGCGCGAGGTATAGAAGTCTCGCCTTCCACGCTGTGCAGGTGTTGACTGGCCACGGCTGCTTTGGCAAGTACCTGCACAGAATCGGGAAGGAGCGCACCACGCGCTGCCACCACTGCCCGGAGGGGGCGCACACGGCGCAGCACACGCTGGAGTTTTGTCCAGCGTGGGCAGAAGAGCGTCGTGCCCTCCGGGCGGCGATAGGGAAGGATCTCTCCCTCCCGGCCGTTGTTACCGCGACGGTCGGAGTAGGGGAGGCGAGCCGTGAAAAGTGGAGGGCGTTCGTCTCTTTTTGCGGCAGCGTTATGTCGCAAAAGAAGGCGGACGAGAGGTTGAGGGAGGACGGAAGGGCCGCCCACCTCTCCTCATCCGAGAACGACGACGGACGGTTGTCCCTCCTTCCCCAGGTCCCGGGGGGTAACGCCGCCAGCGCTGCTTCACCTGCCTCCTCGCCCCCTTTTTAGGGATCAAGGTAAACGGCGCAACCGGAGAGGGAACAGGATCAGTTCCCCGTCCCAATCCTCGACAGACGGAGTGGACGATGACGACGGGCGGCCGGCCCCCCCTCCCCTGGTCCCGGGGGGTAACGCTGCCCTTGCCGTCTCGCTTGCGCCCCTGCCCCTTTCGGGGGTGCAACGCGGGCGGCGCAACAGAAGGTGACGCTAGCCCGTCCCCCCTCCCTAGGTCCCGGGGACGGTGAAACACAAAGGCGCATCCAATGGAGGAACGGACAACGGACGCGACAATCCGTACACTCCCGTGCGGGGGTGTGTCAGCAGGGGAAGATGGGAACGGCACGGTGGGCCTGACCGCGCACGAGGCGGGCCTCCCCTGCCGCCCCCGCGGATGCCGACTTGAGTCGGCGGAGATAGGAGGAGCGGGGCGGGGAGGGGCTCGGGAGGATTCCCCTTTGGGGGTCCTCCACAAGTGCCCCTTCCTGTCCCGCGCGGGCAGGAGGCTGCACCCCCTTTCAGGAGTGTGGCCCCCGCCTGCCCCTTAAAGAAGGGCACCCCGGGGGGGAGAAAGCAGGGGAGTCACCCCCATCTCCTCCTCTCTCCGTCTGGGGGGCGGGCGAGTAGCTGGGGCATGAGCACTCGTCCGCTGCGCAAGCAACTCCGGTGGGAGGGGGGTGACGGATGAGGGTAGTGGCCACTCATCCGTCACTTAATTTAGGATAGTTCGCCGTATTAGGCGAGGTGCGGGGAGGCCCATGGATGTGATCATTGCGTTTCCCGGGGCCTCCCCAGCATCGCACGGTGAGGGTCACTCATGGTGGTTTTAGCCGGTAGGCTACGGGGCAATGGCGGGACTCTGGGTCCCTGCTCCCCGTAGAATCCGGCACTCCCCCGCCCCACCCCAGGGCGGGGGGTCTTCCCCTCTTCGGAGGGGCTACTGGTTCAAACCCGCGCATCCGCGGGGATTCCAGTAGCGTAAGATTTCCACCATGTAAGGAAAAAAAAAAAGGTTTTCGGAGGGCGCAGTGCGGCTGTTCACCCGGCCAGCGGGGCCGGAGAGCGTAGCGATACCGGTCGCGGAAGCGACGGAGGAGCCGGAATCGTCTCGCGAGGCGACAGTCCCGACGATGCGGGACCCAGGGGTCCAGCAGCTGGGCCCGGTCGATGGAGATGCTCGAGGCCGAGCTGCCGGATATACCGGAGTTGGAGGCAGGCGCCCCAGAGGCGTTCAGGGTCGAGGCGGCGACACGGGGCGAACCCGCAGAGGAGAACTGCGGATCATCCGTGATGTTCGAGAGCCCGGAGGCTCTAGCGGCTCCGAAGACGACGAGGCGGAGCGACGCCTCAAATAGAATTAAGTTGCGACTATGCGTTCCAAGGATGGGAAACATATCCGGGCGACCGCCCTTTATTTTCTTTTTGTTTTCGTTTGATTCTTTTTCTTTTTTATTACGAGGCATTTTTCGTTAGCGATCCCATCCGGCGCGATGTTAGTATTAAGTAAACAACACCGCGTCAGTATTTGAATTCATTTGCGGCTCAAGCATAAGAGCACCTCGCGTAGAGGTTATTTATTTTCATTTTAGTTACGCTTATTTAGTTACACCCGTTGGCGCGGGTACGGGATGTTGCGCGGCGGCGCGATGTAGCTTGAGCCCAACACACTTTCCAGGAAACGGGAGGCTCTCAAGCGAGCAGCCAGGATGCCTTCCCGCAACACGGTGGACGAGCCACGACAGTCCGCAGGACGGGCGAACGACGTTCGGCAAAATGGCGGACCACGTTTGCGAAATAGATAATGACTAGCCTTGGCCATTCACCGAGGCCCGAAAGGTAGGCGACGCGTAGCAGCGTCACGAAAATGTCGCGCGGTAAGAAAATGGCGGACCGTCCGCGAACTAAGGAGCGGCGCGATATACGCGGAAATGACCGACCCCTGACCACAGGGGGAGACCCGAGAAACGTACTTCGCCGATAAAAACTCGAGTCCGGCGACGCGTACAAAAAATGGCGGACCGTCTGAAAAATTTGCAACCGGGGGACTTGCGTTGATATAATACGTCCCTGACGTAGGCGCGGGGGCCCGAGATGACCCAAACGAGGTTGTCGACGCGATACGGGAGCGTAGCCGCGAAATGGCGAACCGTCCGCGACTTCGCACCAGGTGCATCGTCCACGGGAATAAAGTACCCCTGACACCGAGGGGCACTCCTCCGAGTGTCCGTAGTCGAGTCCCGACGAAATCCGTCAACCGGGGAACGAAATAGCGGACCGTCCTGGATCTCGCATTAGGTGCGTCATCCTCAGGGAAACGATACCCTTGACGAACGGGGACATCCCAAGGAAGATCCGTATCCGGTCGCCGTCGAAATCCGACGACCGGGTGACAAGTTGCGGAACCGTCCGCTATCTCGTGACCTAGACCTCTTCCACGGGGAATGACCGCGGAAACCGCGGTACCAGGTCCCAAATAACGGTCAGGAAGTGTCAACGTCGTCGGCTAGCCTGGTGCTGTGCACCCGGACGTTTTCCTCGAGGAAGTCGTCCGGAAGGACATTGTACGCGCGAGAATAGCCTGGGCGCACAGGTCGGCGTCAACGACCGGGCTATATTGTCAGCGGTGGTAAACCACTACCTCGGCATCGGGTCGGAGCGACCGCGCGAGCGCAACGCCCATGGAAATTTCCAGGGGAATCGGCGTAAACACCCGCGTGGAAAATTACCGCGGTAATATGCGCAGTTAGGAACCTTCGAGAAAAGAGAAAGTCGAATAGGCGTCGAAGTGGGGGCCGATACCGATGGTGGGGAGCTCAAGCGAGACAAACAACTCGAGGCAGTCTCTCGGGGATCGTTGTACGAGTAACACGTAATAAGCCTCGCTCTTTCGTCGTCGCGCTAAGTCACGCGAGCGTTATACGAGTGCGCTAATAATTTATCGGCAACATCCTTAACAACCGGGAACGCCCGCGGAACGCGTTAATTGTCGCTTTTACATTGACGAACGGCTAATTCGGGCCGAAATAACTTCGTGCGTCGTAGCGAAACGGGGCGTGTGTGCCCACGTATACGAGCGTCCGACATCTTGTGTGACTTGAAGTTTTGTGAACAACTATCACTGGAGATCAAGAATATGGAATAAATTAAACATCCTTTTCGTAAAAGATTTCGAAAATTATTCAATTGGACTTACCTTCTACTTACCTGATCCATTGGCGTCGATCACTCGAAGTCCCTCGTTGATCCTGGATGACGGTGGCAGCGGCGATCCTAATCGGCGACGGCAAAGATCCAGCGGTGGCAGGAACCTGAAAAGAAGATTAATTAGTCTAATTAATAGTTTGAGATGTCGACGATACTTACCTTCTCGGTGGTTCAAGGTCAAACCGAGTGGCGACCGTTGATTCCAAGGACACACAGCGTTGATTCGTGCCTCCCGTAGTACCGTGTGACCGGACGGTACGTGTTGAGCCCGATTCCGGCGGATAATATTCCTATCAAACGGTCGCCACTCGGTTTTACCTTAGACTACCGAGAAGGTAAGTTCGCATCAACGCCCCGATTATTCGCAAGACGTTAATAGGAATTATTTGTTTCAGAAGGATGTCCCTGATGGATCACCGTTGCTGCTTCTCATCCCTGGATCCTCGCTTTACATCGCATACCAGATAGAGGTAAGTAAGGATAAATTAATTATATCCTAATTATTTGAATTCTATTTCAGACTGATGTCCCTGTTGGATCACCGTTGCTGCTTCTCATCCCTGGATCCTCGCTTTACATCGCATACCAGATAGAGGTAATTATAAAATAATTATGTGATAATTATTTTATGTTTTGTTGCAGATCGACGCCCGGAATGAATCGCCGTTGCCGTTATCCGTCTCTGGATCCTCGCTTTACCTCGCATACCAGATAAGGATAAGTCCCGATAATTATGTTTTAATTACGTACTAATTCGCTTCTTTTCTTTCAGATTCCCGCCTCGGATGGATCGCTGCTATGTTGCTGCTCTGCTTCCCCGGATCCTCGCTTTACATCGCATACCGGATTGCCGCTGGCCAACGTTGGATCATCGCCGAAGGGCAAGGTAAGTAGAAGGTAAGTATCGATAATTTTTTATAATTAATCAGGAGAATTTGTTTCAGAATTAATTAATCTTTAATTCCAGATCATCATTTCAACATTACAGGCCGTTTCACAATATCATAAAGGTGTCTCACAACGCGAGTTTCTCGCCTCGGTGTGAATGTCGCTTTATTTTAATAAAGTTGCACAATTATTCAAATTGCGTATCTCGGCCTATTCGTTTAGTCGATACGATGCTTTTATTCCAGATAATTATTCCGATCGGAAGACTTTGTGCCTCGTGACTGTTAAACTATGATCACGCACTCGGCCGTGACCATCACTCTATCATACAATGTTCGTGCGCTGAATTAACGAACGAGTATTCGGTGGTTAAATACAATGATTAATAATGTCCGCACAATATTCCGTATCCGCGTGACCCAATGCCCGTGGTTGTTATATACTCGATAATTGCACTTCCGTTAATTAACAATGTATCCGAATTTCAACTCGCGTAATGTTGCTAACACTCGATTGTATTTGGCAATTAATTGCCCCTCGCTGTTAGTTAAGACGAGTAATTTTACGCGATAGTACGCGGGAGTTCTCGGTTGTAAAGTATAACGCGTATGCCGATCGTACAGAGTGTGATACGTGTGTTCGCCACGGCTATACCCGAGAGACTGCCTCGAGCGGTCGCTCTCGCTTGGGCTCCCCACTTATGCCGGATCGTTCCCACTCCCCGGAACTTTCTCGATCGTCTATTGTTCGCGGCCGGCACATCTGGCGCGATCAGGCGAAAACATGATGATTTTCACTACCCTCTCGCGTGCCCTTTTGCGCATCGCCCGTTCTAGAAGGTTCCCGTGGAAATTTCCACGCGCAACGCAGTGCGAGAACCTTCCTTCCTCGGTACCGCTGCACCAGGTATCTACTCGCGGAAACTGTTCGACGCGGACGACGTCGACCCATGCGCACCTCCTCGGAGATGCCCCTGAAGGTGAATCTGGGTGTTCTCCCTGTAGACGACGTCCGGGTGACGTCGGTGTCGTCGGCCGCTGACGCCGACCCTCTGGCTGGGTTTCCCAGGAGCTAGTATCGCTGTTCCGGGCCACTGTTCCCGGAGATGATGCGCATCCCGGGGATCTTTGTCGGAGCTCGACGTCGACCCCCTAGGCGGGTGTCCCAGGACTTGGTAAGGCCGTCGGATGGATAAGTTCCTGGCGAAGATGCGTTTCGCCCGGTTGTCGCCGGATCATGGCGCCGACCTCCTGGGAGGGTGTCCCAGGTCCTGGTAAGGCCGTCGGATGTGCAAGTTCCTGGCGAAAGTGCGTTTCGCCCGGACTTTGTCGGACAATGGCGTTGACCTCCTGGGGAGGTATCCCAGGTCTTGGTAAGACCGTCGGATGGGTAAGTTCCTGGCGAAAGTGCGTTTCGCCCGAACTTTGTCGGACAATGGCGCCGACCCTCTGGAGAGGTTCCTCTGGTCCTGGCGAGTCCGTCGGACCCCTCTTTCCCTGGAGAAATTACGTTTTCCGGGGATTTTCACCGGGTCATGGCGCGCACCCCTTGGAGCTGTTTCCCAGGTCCTCGGATGACGTTTCAGCCTGGTTGTTCCTGGAGAAGATGAAATTTCCCCAGAACTTAGTATTTCCTTGGCACCCACCTTATGGACGCGCGTACCGGGTCCGAGGGATGATCCTCCGTGCCCCCGATACGGGTTATCGTCGTAACTCTATATCGGCGTTTGGAATTAAACGCGCTTACCTTCGTACGATTATTATCGCTTAAACTATATCGACAACCGCTAAATAATATAAGACCTTTATGATCGGCGGTAGGTCAAACTATCAACTAAACGTGGTTTTGTACCGGTCGGCCGGATATAACTCTAAACTAAAATTACGCGCGGTATCTACCGTCTTGCCGAGCCTATATTCTAATGATACGCAAAACTAAATGTACTTAGCCATACGGGCTGTCAATGCAACTTAATATATCTCTCAGAAGCGCCGTAAGTGTAATATCAAAATAAAATGAATCATGGCATACATGAAAACGAAACGAAAATAAAGTAACTGACCATTCGGTCAAGCGATTTATGCAACTCAAAACTAAATGAAAGAAACGTGTATTTGTATATATTAATCGACGAGCCGTCTCTCCCTATTTCGGCTTCCAGGCCTCGTCATCCTCGCTCTCGCTTTCTTCCGACGGCGACTCGAAATCGTCGGAAGGCTGCTCCACCGGGCCGATCGGGAAATCATACCCTATAAATTCCGCGATCGCGTCTATTAGCGGAGGAGGCGCGGGAGTCGTTATCGGGAGCTGTAATGCCGACATTAACGGCGTGGGCGGCATGCATGGGAGTTCGGTCTCCCGTGGTGCAGATGTCGCTGCTATGCTCCCTTGAGGCGGCTGCTCTCCCTCCGTCGCTCGTTCAGCCTGTGCCGCGCGTGGCTCCGCAACGGGTAGTCTCCGCAATATTACCCGGGGTGATTGTTTTGTCAAGCGACGCGGCTGTTGGGAAGTGCCCGGTCGCACCGTCCGGTTACAACCTACCGTTATTTAACTGTATATATATTTATATACAGAAAGGCAGTTTTGACTACTGTCGTCAAAACTGCTTTTATATATTTTTTTTATATATATTTGTAGGTGTCAAAACTGTCAATAAATAAAAGATGTCGAAATTGTCATTTATCACTCATTTTAAGGCATAACTGTTAGTACAAGCTAATCCGTTCTAACACAAAACTTAAAAAATATAAATAATTAAACTGAAAAACTTACATGCATACATATGTCTAAATATAGTTTTTGCCCCCATATTTTACTAAAAATATTAATGTACATTTGGTTTTTTAGAGAATAGCACATTATATTCCTTTTTTTAAAATTTTTTCTAGTTTTTAAATAAAATACAGAAATGTACAATATGGTTTTGACTAACTTTTCTGTTATCTGTATTGGCTTCATTAACTACACATGCCTATAGAGTATAAAATAGAGTAATTATGTGTACAAATATAGTACAAATTATTTTAACGATGAGTTATAGAAAATTATTTAAATACAAAGTGTATTTTGGCAACAATAATTATCAACTGTATTTCATATTGCATTGAGTCATTATAATAATCTTTATATTCTAACAGTACAATATACATTATGAAATCTACTATTTCAGGTGTCATTTGAATAAATTGAACTAGAAAAAATCTTTTCTCACAACATGTCATTTTTACAGTTGTCCAATCGGGTAACGTAAATATTGTTCAAGAAAGATTGCTTCACTTCCTGACTGAAAATTAATTTAAAATACAGCAAAATCTTAAACATGTTAGAACTTGTTGTTTAAAAGATTCACAAGGATGCTGTTAAGCGTGATAATCGCTCTCGATTTGAAAGCAACACGCTAGGTGTCAAAACTGCCTTTATATTCATTTTCTATATACACTGTTGTCAAAACTGTCAATAGATAGAAGATGTCAAAATTGTCATTTATCACTCATTTTAAGGTATAACTGTTAGTGCAAAAAAATTATGCAATTTAACACAAAACTTAAAAAGTAAATTTAAAAAACTAACATACATATATGTAGGATGTCCAAAGGTAGTTTTTTCCAGTATATTTTCCTGAAAATATTTTCAGGGATATGATGTACTATTCTCTAAAAGCAAATGTACATTAATATATAATACATATGTATTATATATTAATGTACATTTGCTTTTAGAGAATAGTACATCATATCCCTCTTTCCAAAATTTTGTTTAGTTTTTGAATAAAATACAGAAATGTATAATATGACGATTTGACTCATTTTTCTGTTATCTGTACTAGTTTCATCAACTACATACCTATATACAGTATAAAGTAGGGTACAAACTGTTTTCACGGTGAGTCATATTAAGAATATTTACATACTAAAGCTAAATATTTTTACAGGTATTGCTTACTACATTTAACTATTTGTTAATAATCTGATATTGTAGTTTATTTATTTACAGCAACGTTTTTAGTACCATTTTAATAAATAATTAGCTTTTTTTCAATGCTACAACAGATTATTTTATTGTGACAATTAACATATCTCTGTGTCTGCGCAATATACACCAGTACTGGAAAAGACATGCATTGACTAATTTTAAATATAAAAATTATTTGTTGTTTACTAAAGTTTTATAAGGTATGTTTAGTAGCTGTTAGTTGTACGTACTACTGCTAATAATATTTCCACTAAAATTATTCTGTAAAAATTTTTATAATGTGTTTAATTGAGATTACTAAATGTCAATTTTATCTTTACAAGAGCTAAAAGTAAGGTATCCTTTTCACAATAATTACAAAGCAGTCTTTAACTGACTGATATCAAGAGAAAGTCTATTTACAAACCATGATATTCTGTTAAGCGAGAGTTTATTATTATTGTTTCCGTTTTTAAAATCTAGTGAAATGTTATGGAATTATCTGTGACTAATTCAGTTGCTGTGTTTATCAAAGAATGTGCTTCTAGTCTCCACACATGTTTGCAGAATGTATAAAATATTTATATTAAATAAATGTGTGTGTGTGTTTGTGTGTGTGTACGTTAAAATAATCTTTAATGATTTATTCATAGAATACAGTGGAATGTATTATCTACATCGTGGTATTTAAATAATGCATGTCGCGCATGTTATCAGTATAACCTCACAAATACATAAATCAATTAGTAAAATTTGATAAAATTTAGCTTACAATTTTTTAATATCTGTGTATATAATACATAACATTGCTTTTTAACAGAAATAGGTTATAACATATATTTCACTCCGATTCGTATATATCTACAATAGAACATAATATAACATTCATCAAATATTCTTTTACGATGAAGAACTTGTTTTTTAAAATCTCTAAAAAGGCTACACTAATATACGTGGATACTTTCATATTACACAGGATTCTAATACAAGATACAATCATGAATTCTTGATTAAAAAACTCGTTTTCGCATTATAAGTAAATTCTCTTCTGGATATCTAAAAACATTTGGTGGCTTGCTTTATAAATTACTACGGATATAAAGAATATTATGTTGCTCTCAGCTTGCTTCTTTAAATACGAAATTGATATTCAATAATCTTAATTATAAAAGCATTACGTTAGAATTGCCCATAGAGATTAATTTTAATACAAATGTTATTAAAGTTATAGTATATATACCTTATTAAGATTTAATAAACAGAAAATAATCTTTAGATTAAAAATTGACGTCTTACACTGTGTAACGGCCTGACTTTATCGAACGCGGACGAGTTTACGGGATCGGGAGTTCGATGACAGGCCCAGAAACAGTAATCAATTTGCCATGTGAATATGCACTTTATTCAAAGATTCAAAACTATACTATAAACTATCATATACAATACTCGGGATTCGGTATTACACACGAACTGAACGCGGGAAATTACCGTGGTCGGTAGTGCCGGTGCACGCGACGCGGTATACGAAATCTCGGGACTCGAGTCTTCGCCTCGAGGTGCGGTACGCAAGGGGGGGATAACGCAGCGCGGTATTTTACAGAACGGAGTTCGTTGCGGTATACAGGGCTACGATGAGGCGGAACGCGGTAGATTACATACGGAACGCGGCTACGGGTAGACGCTAATGGAACGCGGTATATTACATAGTGAACCGAATTGATACCTATATTTAACACATACAAGAAAGATATACGCCGATAACGGAACGCGGTATATTACATACGGAACGCGGGACGTGACATACGGAGCGCGGTATATTACACGCGGAACGCGGCTACAGCTATCAGAACGCGGTATGCGATGCACGGGTAAGCTAGCGCGGTAGGTTGTACCGGAGAATGGCAGAATCCCGGGATCACGGTTGTGAGAACTCTCGCGGCGAGGCCGAGCACGCTCGACCCCGCGGTACCGTGGTCGTCGGGGCAATCAGGGAGTTCGGGAACACTCTGAGAACCCTCAGTCGAGAACCAGAACTCTGGACCTCGTTGTACGTGTTGCCCTAGGATTCGGAAGGTATCGGGAGGTAGCTTCGTCAGAAGAGCCGAGATGAAGACGAAGTGTCTTCCTCGTCGAGCGCGCCGGCTTTTTATACCGCGCGTCGCGGTGAGCGTGGCAGGAGGGAGGCCGATCGTCAGGCGACGGTGCGGTGGTGGGAGCGGCGCGATCCCGCGTGCTCGCTTCGGCGGGGATCGGCTCGCTTCGGCGCTCGTCGGCGTGCGGGAGGGCACCGGTGCGGCGGATTTCCCGCGCACACGGTGCGTTTCAAGTACTTAAAAAGATGTGGGCGCACCGCGCCCTGTGCTCGCCCGACGGGGAATCGGTCGGGCGGCTCCCGGAGGGTGGTAGCCGGGGACGATGCTTTGTCATAAGGGGTGCATCGTTACAACTGATAGATGCATGTCTTTTACAACTGATGCATAAACTTATATTAATAAGATGTATTTAGATGCAGTGATGTCTTACACTGATAGATGCATCTTTTTTACAACTGATGCATAATTTTGTATTAATAAGATGTATTTAGATGCAGAAAATAACACATACTCAAAATAGTAATATGCCTGATCACTTATAGACATGGAATTTAAAAGGCCAAAAATCCGTTATCAGCTTTAATATACATATAAAGGTATTTGAAAAGACGATAGAGCAAATAGGAGTTAAATATTATTATACTTCTTAAGTAATTTACTTGTGATGCAAGTAATGTAGCATTTTGGATGTTTATATTAAATACTATGTATTTTCTGATACATATGTGAACTGAATAGCAACATAAACATTTAATTAATCTGTTATGATACATAGGCTCGTATTTATAGTTTTCTCTTATCTTAAGACCATCTTAAATAACGTCTTAAGATGCTAATACGCTTTTGATTGGTTTATAACATCTTAAGATTGTGCTTAAGAGACGGTCTTGAATATAAGATCTAACTATAAATACCTACCAATGACAGTACAGAATCATTGCTTCTTTAGTTCACACAGAAATTTAAAAAATATACGTTGATGATTTTGTCACATATCACACAATTCCAATAGTGGAAACAATAATGGTGAATTATATAGGATGTAATCATAAATGCTTATTAATAAAATGTGTCAATTGAAGAAGCAATGATTCTATACTGTCAATATGCATAAAAAAAGATTGAATGTATGTTTGTATGCTTATGTTGCTATTCGGTCCATGCACGTATAAAAAAATAGAATTTTTAATATGAATACCTAAAAGGTTACATACTGAATTACCTGCATTACAAATTACTTATAAAGTATAATGATCCAAATGTACGTCCGTAAGCCATTCGCCTCGGGTAATTATATCTTTGTCCGCAGGCTTTAAAATAATATTTTGAGTCTTTAGAGACATTGTATAAAATAGGCGCACAACAGATTTCTTAAAGCGCTAAGCAATTTATTTGTATAAGCGCAGAGCAGCCGATTTTTACAGAACAACCGATGTTTGTATAGGCGCAGAGCAGCCGATTTTTATGGGCGCAAAGCAGCCGACTTTTAAAGGCGCAAAACAGCCGATTTTTAAAAGCGCAGAGCAGCCGATTTTTAAAGGCGCAAAGCAGCCAATTTTTAAAGGCGCAGAGCAGCCGATTTTTATGGGCGCAAAGCAGCCGAAGTTTAAAGCCGCAGAGCAGCCGATGTCAGTAGGCGCAGAGCAGCCGATTTTTATCAACGCAAAGCAGCCGATTTTTAAAAGCGCAGAGCAGCCGATGTCAGTAGGCGCAGAGCAGCCGATTTTTATCAGCGCAAAGCAGCCGATTTTTGAAAGCGCAGAGCAGCCGATGTCAGTAGGCGCAGAGCAGCCAATTTTTGTCAGTGCAAAGCAGCCGACTTTTAAAGGCGCAAAGCAGCCGAAGTTTAAAGGCGCAAAGCAGCCGACGTTTAAAGGTGCAAAGCAGCCGAAGTTTAAAGCCGCAAAGCAGCCGATGTTTGTAGGCGCAGAGCAGCCGATTTTTATCAGCGCAAAGCAGCCGACTTTTAAAGGCGCAAAACAACTAATTAAAAAAAAAATTAAAAGAAGAAAAAAAAGGGAGAGAGAAAAAGAGAGAGAGAAAGAGGGGAGAGAGAGAGAGAGAAAGAAAGAAAGCATTTATTTATTAACGCGCCCTGGGATTGTATCCCCTCAGGCGCACAAATAGATACATTAGAAAATGCCGTTCATAATAATAATAATTAATACCTAATACCATGCACTCTGTTTACATAGGAGTATGGATAAGCACGTGTGTGTGTGTGTGTGTGTGTGTGTGTGTGTGTGTGTGTGTGTGTGTGTGCGTGTGTGCGTGTGCGCGTGTGCGTGTGTGTGTGTGTGTGTGTGTGTGCAGAGCAAAGAAACGCAGAGATTACCAAAGTCAATATACAAAGCGCAGAAATTACCAAAGTCAATACACAAAGCATAACAGAGACAAAATTACGCAGTAAAATCAAGCAAAGAAGGTTTCAGTATAGCTCAATTAGAGTCTACAAAGAAAATACTAAGAATGCCAAAGCTAACATTCCGGCATTACAAGAAAGATAACAGACTGCTAGCAGACACAAAAACGCACGTACGCGTGCGCCCGACAACAAACCAGAGCAATCATGTGATGATTTATTTATGTCATAGTGTCTGTAGTAAATATTTATATAATCTGCATTTAAATTCAGTAATGGTTTCTGCTCCTCGAATGTCAGATGGCAAGTCATTCCACAGCTTAGCAGCACTAAATTTAAAGGAGCGCCTGTAAAACTCAGTTCTACATGGAGGCAGAGAAAGAAGATCATCAGCCGCTCTAGTGCTCCTACTAGATACCGCTGATCTGAATGTTAGACCATTGTAGAGTATACTAGGTTGATGTAAAAGTATGATGCTGTACAGCTGACATCCTACAAAATAGCTTCGTCTCGCAGCCACCTTGAGCCAGTCCAGCTTCTGGTAATATGGCGTAATATGCTCATCTCGTCTAGTCTCAAACACGAATCTTATACAGGCATTCATAGCTCTATATAATCGTTTTGTTCCTCTGTCATATCCGTATATGCCGCACAGCATCCAACTGCGGAAAGATCAATAAGATAATCAATTTTATTTTTAACGCATTAGGCAACAAATGTTTTGATATCTTAAGCTGGTATAGCTTGAAACGTATTTTTCCAACAGTTTCAGTCACCTGCTTTTCCCAGGCCAGAGTATTGGTAACACGTACTCCAAGATATTTTACGTCACTTGTGAACCAAACCACCGCCTCATTTACCATGACGTTCGGTAAACTGTCAAGCTCAATGGTATTAATGTATTGAGCTGTGCCAAAAATAATAGCCTGTGTCTTACTCGAGTTAAGCAGAAGCCCATTACATTCTGCCCACCGTACAATTGATTCGATGTCTTCATTCACCTCCTGGATACCATTACACAAGTACCGCGGCTCACAGTGTAAGTAAATTTATAGATTATCCGCATAGAAGTTGTATTTACAATGCCGCAAGATGTTCTTCAGATCCGAAATATAGAGGACAAACAAAAGCGGTCCCAGAACAGAACCCTGAGGCACTCCAACTCTAACATGCGCCAAGAGAGAGGTAACATCCTCGAACCTATCACAGACAGCTTGGGATCTATCAGTCAAATAAGAATTAATCCAACAAAGTACAGATTCAGAGAAACCCATGTTTCTGAGTTTATTAATAAGGATGTGACGCTGAACCCTGTCGAATGCTTTAGAAAAGTCAAAGAAAATGGAGACAGTGACCTTCCTAGAATCCACCGCCTGCCTCACTTCATCCAACATCCTTATAATGCATGTCTGCGTTGACGAGTTTTTTCGATATGCAAATTGACATGGATCCAGCAGGTCGCTGTCTTCCAAATATTGTATTATCTGCTCCGATACAATCCTTTCAAGAGCCTTTGAAATTGTTGACAAAATAGATATAGGCCTGTAGTGCTGTGCCAACGTCGGATGCCTTACCTTAGGTATCGGTGTATTAGTGCGGTCTTCCAAATCCTCGGTACAACTCCATGCATAAGAGAGAAGTTGAAAATATGCTCAACTACAGGCATCAAGCTAGGTAAAATCATTTTTATTAATTTCAATGATATTCCATCAGAACCGACTGCATTTGACTTGATCCTAGCCAAAGTTTTAGCTATACTTCTCGGCGTTGCGTATGTGAAATATAGTCTACCATCATCAAAGATCCCATCCGGTTGACTGGTCTCGCTGTCCTCTTCCTGTGCCACCTGAACCGCATCATTCACAAACCATTTATTTAGCTCATTTACAGAGCAAGCAAGACATCTCTCGGCCTCCCTTGCCTGTATCAAACCAAGATGCCTCAATCTGCTCCATATGACAGCTGCATTATCCTCTTGACTAAAAATGGACATATAATAAGTCTTCTTTGCCTCCCGTACCAAACTCTGCACATGGTTCCTCATCGCCTTAAAAATCTCATAACTTGCACCATTCCTATTTTTACGCCATACTCTTCTAAGCACAGATTAATAGACAAATAGCCAATGGCCCCTCAAAAGTCGAGACCAGCATTTCCGTGCTTTAATTACCGACACACTTTGCCCCTTACCGACAGACTTTGCCCCTGGTGCGAATCCGGACTAATGTTGCAGTGATGCCAGATTTCAGCAGTGATGTCAAATGCTCGATGCTCGGTCAGCCGAGCCGGCGAGAATTGTGCTAGGCTTCTTGTTAATATCTCGGCGCTCGCGCGCGCACCTAGGTCTTGTCGTACTTATTAATCATTACTTATGACATTTATTGTCATTATATATATATATGAAGCTGAGACCGAGGATTAATGAACAATTAATACTATTGTTATTATATAATAATAAAGTGTTTTAATAATTAATAAAGTGTTTTAATAATTTATTATATAATAATAAAGCTATTGTTATTATATAATAATAAAGAAAACTTATTTTGTAATTCGAAAATAATTTTTTATTTTTTTATGAGCCAATCGTTAACTTTTCTAAAGTTGTTGGAAAATATGCGAATAATTTTAATGATTGTCAAATAATTTTCGTAGTTTATATTACTACCTAGTTAAATATAGTTTATATTTAGATGAAACAAAAGTCAATACCGAACAACAGGAATCTAAATAATATTATAGTTTAATATTCCGTCAAAATAACTGGGAGCGTTTCGTGCTTTAAAGAGACTTTTTCAATCAATTAAATAAATCCCTCTAATTAACTGTAATACATTATCATAATAATATCCCGTTACATAAAAAATCCGTCGAGAGATGAAATCAATTAAAAGGAAGTTTAACATCATAAAATTAACATTAATTAATAATTATAGCATGTTTATTATGAAATTTATCCTCTCTATTGATTTAAATCATAGCGGTCGTTTTTACTTTCTTATTATTAATAATTATAGTATACAAATTACATGGAGTTATTAAGAAGCCACATCAAGTTAAAAGCTCAAAAAACCGATTAACAAATAATTGAAATGTATGCGTGGTCAAACTATAAATTTAATTAGAGAGTTGTTAACAATTAAAACTTAAAAAATAATTATTCGTTTAATGGCGAGAAAAATCGTGTTAGAAGGCTGAAAAATGTGGAGCGAACGGCCTTAATCATTGCGTGTCAAAAAATTTTCCTAAGTTAAGCTATGTAATAGTCAAATAGTAAAAAATCTATAAGTTAAGTAAAAATCGAATTCTTTAAAATTGTGACATAAAAAAGTAGTAATTCTCAACAAAAAGTAGACTTATCTTAATATATAAAACAAAGTCGGGTTAGTTAGAACACTTATAACTCAAGAACGGCTGGGCCGAATTTTTACCACAAGTATATGAAATAGGGGTAGAATTTTCCGGAATAGCAGAATAACTAATAAAATATCGAAAAAATTCACGTAAAAAAAAATTAATCTAGAAAAATATCCAAATACATAGAAAAAATACATAGAGGGAGGGAGAGAGGGAGAGAGAGAAGAGGAGAGAGAGAGAGAAAGAGAGGGGGAGAGAGAAAAAAGGAGAAAAAGAGAGAAAGAGAGGGAGAGAGAGAGAGAGAGAGAAGGGAGAGAGGGAGGGGGAGAAAGAGAGAGGGAAAGAGGGGGGAGAGAGAGAAAGAGAGAGAAAGAGAGGTGGGGAGAAAGGGGAAGAGGGGGGAGAGAGAGGAAAAGAGAAAGAGAGGGGGAGAGAGAGGGACTATTTGCGTGTCTTATTACTACATTCATTACTGTTAGGCGGTACGAAGTTCGCCGGGGAAGCTAGTAGTCTTATAAACTCGAATTAGCATCAGCTAAATTCTCAAATTAACGAAGGTTCCTATGCTTCAATTCCAAAAAGCGACTAAACGAGCAAGGATTCAGTTTTATTATTTTTCAACAGTATAATTTAATTTTTTTTATATTTCACAGTATTTACATTAAATTTCATAAAGAAAATTATGATTTATTTAAAAATATATTCAGTAATTTTTCAATAACTTTCATTTCATTTATCATCAATTTCATAGTACTTTCAGCAAAATATTTGCATCTGGGTCAATTGAGACAGAATTTCAGTAAAATTCCATTATATTCAGTAAAATATTTCCATCAGGGTAATAATAATAGTAATAGGATTCTAAGATTTAAAATTAATTTAATATAAGAACGCCACCAAGTCCGAGCTAGGATCTAAATAGCAAATAATTTCCGTGTAAATTTTCAATACTATTTTCAACTAAACTGCGCGCCAACGAATTGTCGGTCTTGAAACACAGCTTCTTCGTTAGAACAGTAAATTCATTTAAATCGCAAATCGATTTAATTTTTGATGCTGATACAAATCGTATCTAACATCCTCCTTCTCCCGAATATTCCTGTAAAGAATTTATTGCAAAAAAATATTATCTCAGTCAGGGTTTTTTCGCAATAAATTCTTTACAGTAATATTCGGGGGAAGGAGGATGAACGAGGATAGTTTCGCCCCGGAGGCAAGATTTGCGATATTGTTACTCGAAGGACCAGAGGGGGGTTGTCGATTTCCCCTCACGACTATCAATGTTTAACGCGAAGGCAGAAGCGCATGCAACGAAATATTAAAGCGAAGCGACTCACCGTGTCGGCCGTCGTCCCCGTGATTCCGCCAGTCTTCGTCCTGTCCTCTGAACTTGGCCGCTCCGTGGGTCTCGTTCGGCATGCGATGGCAAAACTCGTGCAAGCAAGCAAACGGTGGAGAGCAAGCAATAGAGCAGGCAGGAAAAGGCAGTAGGAGACGTGCGCACTCCCGGTTGAGCAAGGCGGCAAAGGCGATTCCGTGGTGCGTTCTGCCCGGCGAACGTGTGCCGTAAGACGGCTCTCAGAATGTGTGTGTGTGTGTGTGTGCCGCACAACGGCTTGACGAAAAAGTGATGAGAGGTGTGTCCTCTCCTAATACTTGACGATGAGCGTTCTCTCCCCGCGGTCATGGAACATGTCGCTGCGGGCGAATAGTTGTTCCCTTTCCGGGGGGGTGGATACCGTCGGCGGATGAGTGATAACAATGTGAGATACAAAGAAGACTTTTCTATCTTACTTGTACGCTTACAACTTGACAGAAACAAATTTAGAATTATCTGAGAGTTAATAGACGCTCCACTTTCAAGTAATCTAGGAATCAGGGTTGAGAAGTAACGCATTACCGTTACTATATTATAGTTACTTTTTTCCAGTAACGATTTGCTAACGGTATTATTTTTTTCGGTAGTAACTGTGACGGTAACGCTGTTACATTTTTTGGGTAATGATATAACAAATCAAACAGTTACTTTAATCGTTACTTTAGGCCGGCTGTACAAGATCTATTAAACACATTAGATAGGAAGAAAGTCCCCTAATGAGAGAGAGAGAGAGAGAGAGAGAGAGAAAGAGAGAGAGAGAGAGAGAGGGAGGAAGAGAGAGAAAGAGAGAGAGAGAGAGAGAGAGAGAGAGAGTTCGTTACCATTAGTAAAAAAATAACGAAACGTTACTGTTTTTGTTACTTCATTTAATTTAAACAAAAGACTGAATTTAACAAGTCCTACGGTAAGTCTATTTGTTAAGGTATAAGTTAGTCCGTAAATCGCAATTTATGCATGAGAAAAATTTGAAAATTTTACTATCTTTAGATTCCATAAAGCGCATATGCGCGCATTTTCTATAATATAAACGTTACGCATGCTATAGATAAATGCGCGCATATGCGCTTTATGGAATCTAGGGATAGTAAAATTTTCAAATTTTTCTCATGCATAAATTGCGATTTACGGACTAACTTATACCTTAACAAATAGACTGTATCTCACATTGTTATGAAATTCTTTTCTTCTTGCTTCTGTCCTACGAATCTATGCTACCGAATACCGTTAATCATATAATTCATAATATTCAATAATTATATTTCCTCATCAGATTATACGGACGATAACGCGCTAATCGCAAAGAATACCAGTATTATTGTCGCCAGAGTTCCATTAAGGGTACTACGACGGAAACGTTCTTGGGATCGAAATGAAACTCCTCCGTTTAGTAATGCGAAGGATGAAACTAATTTAGGCAAAACCGTAGATCTCACGAGATTAGATGGCTCAGAGGAGAATAAAATCCGTTCCACGACGACGCAATCGACTCGAGACTACGATCCATCATGGTATGTTATTTTCTATCGATACGATACGAAATTTACGTGACCTAATAGTCTATGATACTTTTCTTTCAAAGTCATATTCTTATTTACATTTTCTGTTACATAATTTTGTTTGTTCTCAACAAGGCTATTGATCTTATACAAATTATTTACTTTATTAGCTACCGCTATCAGTTTATTTTCTCGTGTATAAATTTTTGTATAATATAATTATTATTTTATTTTCCCTTGTTTTTTTAGTCAAGCTTACAAGAAAGTAAAGAAGGAACGACCATTTTCGCAAGATCCAGAACCTGTGTTAGAGAAGCCCGAGATGATACCAGAGGATCTGCCATTGTTATGCAATATCTGCAAAGATCTTTTAACGGATGCAGTGATGATTCCATGTTGCGGAAATTTCTTTTGCGACGAATGTAAATGTTTGTCATTCGATTGTCATAGCGATGAATTAACAATTAATTATTATTAATGTTTCATTACATTTATATCTGTGTCTTTTTTTCTTTTTCCGTTATAGGTATTCGTACATTTTTGTTGGAATCCGAAGAACACGAATGTCCAGATTGTAATGAGAAAGATGTATCACCGGAAACACTTGTACCACATCGATTTATACGTAACGCGGTAACGCATTTTAAGAATGAAACTGGTTACGCCAAAAGACAAAGGAGGTATCGGCCTCCCGCTCAAAATGCTGGACAAATCACCGTACGAACCGATCTGCAGCCAAAAACTGAAACGCAGCGAGTTGCGGGTCACGTATCTTCTCAAGCTAAAACTGTACGGTCATCCGTTGCTCCTGACGCACCGTCGCAAGAACCCGTAGATCCTCTGCGATCCACTGATCCTGAATCTGCTTCGCAACACTTTCCAACCGACATCTCTGGTTCGCAGCCACACGCAGCATCAACCGGTAAGTGTCTTTTGTCAACCGATGTTATTCAAGCCCCCTGTACGCGGCAATTCATGCATGGATTTCACGAATGTATAGCTAATCCGCTCTCTAGTAAGCTCTATTGTCACTAATTTTATTCGCCTACTCATACTCGTGACGCGCTTCTCCGACAGCTCTGCCTGATGAATCCACTTCAGAGTCACACTTGCAAAGTGACTCGGTAACAAAACTAACAACTGACGAGGAAACTGAGGTGCCTCCTCCTCCTCCTCCGGGAACAGAGTCGCTACTCCCGATACCCGCCCTCGTGAGTTCGCCAGAGAGAGAGAACGCGAGCGAAGCGATCCCTCTAGCCGCGATAAGAAACAACGAGATAATGAATATTCGGATTAATGTCAATCCAGAGAACGTCGACCAATTTTCAGCAGGGATGGACATCGTGACAGGTGAGTACGCGCGTAGCAAGTCTTGCTTCTTCTTCTTTTTTCTTTTTCAGCAACCCGAGAAAAAATGATTAGATATAATCACATATGATTATATAAAATCGACATTAGATATAATTAGATATAAAAAATGGCCCGATATAATTGTATATAATTATATATAACCACATATAATTATGTAACAATATATGGTTATATATAATTGTATGCGGTTATATCTAATTATATCTAATGTTGATTTTATATAAAATCATATGTGATTATATCTAACATAATAAATATTTTATATATATTAAAAAAGAATTCTGTTAACTTTGATTAAGGAATAAAGCATTGATAAACTAAGTGTATATTTTTTTCAAAAGCCAGAATCAAAAGTGAAGTGATTTACATATAACTTGGCGCTGCTTGACGTGAGATACTGCCGTGTCTCTTGATACCATTCTTATACCATTGTTTGTCAAATTTTAAATACGAGAAATAAATCCTATCGGATGTCATCTATCGGATAATCCGAATTTAAGTTTATATATGGTTATATATAATCATATATAATCTACATGGATAAATGCTTAATTCTTATATATATATATATATATATATATACTTTATATATAAATTATATGAACTTGTATATAATCATGTCAAAATGTATGTGAAACTTTATATATATATATATATATATATATATATATATATATTCAATAGAATTCGTTTCTCGTATTTAAAATTTGACGGACAGTGGTATAAAAACGGTATCAAGAGACACGGCATTATCTCATGTCAAGCAGAGTGCCAAGTTGTAATATATGCATGGAATAAATCATTTCACTTTTGATTCTATAGCTTTTGAAAAAATATACATCTTAATTTATCAATGCCTTATTATCGTTAACAGTTCTTTTCCAATATATATTGACTATATATGGTCATGTATGGTCATATATGATTATATATAATTCTATATATGATCATATAGAGAGTGTGTGAAGTTGGCCCCCCCAAATGATCCAAATATAGTTCTGTTTAGAGTTCTGAATTCTTTCGGACAATAGGAAGAGTTCCTGATAAGTTTTGAAAAGAGTTCTGGCGATTAAGATAACGAAAACACCTTTTGAAAAAAGGGGGGCCAACTTCACGATTTTTTAAATCAAATTTTGAGATCGAATAGTTCTGAATGGTCTAAACGCTTCATTTTGCGATTATCTAGAGTTCCTGATACACAAAAAATTTTTTTGGTTAATTAAAAAACAAAAAAAAATTTTGAAAATTTTATTTTAAAATCGAGTAGTTCTGAATGCCTTAAACGTTTTATTTTGCGATTACCTAGAGTTCCTGATACATAAAAAAATTTTTAGATTAATTAAAAACAATTTTTTGGCAAAAGAAAATTTTCAATCATCTCTCGTTCAAATATCGATTATCTTGCAAATCGTTAGCCTAATCGCTTTGAGCCATAAGACTTTTCGTCACAACTCGTCGAAAAATGTCCAAAAGTCCTATCAGAACTATTCGGCACTCCAAAAAAATTTTCGACCCCGGGACTTAGAAAACTTTCAAGCATCTCTCGATCAAATGTCGGTTATCTTGCAAACCGTTGGCCTAATCGCTTTGAGCCATAAGACTTTTCGTCACAACTCGTCGAGAAATGTCCAAAAGTCCCATCAGAACTATTCGGAACTCTAAAAAAATTTTTGACCTCGGGACTTGAAAAACTTTCACCGTCTGTGAAGTTGGTCCGCCTTTTTCAAAATTCGGATAAATTTGTTAGAGTTCTGGATTTTCCAGCAAGAGTTCTAGAGTTCTCTATAATTTTTAGAAAGAGTTCCGTTATTTAAAATGACGAAAACACCATTTAAAAAATGAGGGGTTAACTTCACGGCGCCCCCCATTTTTGAAAAAATGAATTTTTTATAGTAGTTCCGGATAGATTTCGATGAGTTCTAGAGTTCCCAATAGGTTTTATAGCGCTACGACCAATAATTCAAAAGTTACAGCCCTTTAAAGTGCCCCATTTCGAAAAATTTCTAAGTTCCTAAGAGTAAATTTTTTTTTCGGAAATCGGCAGTTCCCGCGGGAGTTCTGGTCGCCCCCCGAAGAGTTCTATCGAAAACCATCAGGGTCCGAAGCGCTGCGACCAATATTTCAAAAGTTACAGCCCTTCAAAGTGTCACCTCTAAAATAAAAAAATTTCTTTTGGGAGTTCTGACGGGAGTTCTGGTCGCCCCCTGAAGAGGTCTATCGAAAACTATTATGGCCCGAAGCGCTACGATTAATATTTCAAAAGTTACAGCCACCCAAAGTGCCACATCTCAAAAATTTTTCAAGTCCCTAAGAA